>NC_041402.2:170637311-170792311 GCF_900747795.2 Erpetoichthys calabaricus | reverse complement strand
GTGTAGATGTGAAAGCTTTATAATTAGTTATTCCTTACTTGAATGAAAATGTTATTATTCTCTGACACTTTTAAAGATGTTTCAATATAACTCCTAGTCAAGACTCTGGTTAAAACTGCCACTATTACACCAAGAATACAAAAGTTCAAAACAAGTCTAGTCTTCGGTTTCCAATGCAATTTATTTTAAATTTTCTCCAATGTTGAACAACTTGTCAAGAAACTCAAAAAGATATGTAACTTTTTAAGGCAAGGAATTCAAGTTTCTAGTAATGTGTACACAGCACGGTGGAATTCTTACTTGTATGTTTCCCCTGAACAGGTAACCAAAATACAAAATCCTCTTTAATAAAATCCCTTTGTGCGTCCAGGTGTCCGTGTGTGTGTGTCTTCTGGTGAAGTGCGCATGCGCCGGACATGGTGCGATGCGCGATGTTACTGTCAGAGAAAGTTAGAGGCGTTTTACGGAAATACAAACCAGTATTACTGCGAGAGGAAATTAAAGGTACACAATACAGTGACGCATATTACAGCCACATACAAGCCAGTATTACTGTCAGAGGATATTAAAGGCATGTTACCGATGCACACGCCTGTATTACCGCCAGAAAAAATTAAAGGTATATTATGGACGTACAAGCCAGCGGACATACAAGACAGTATTACTGTCACAGAAAATTAAAGACACACAATACACGGTGGCAGCCCACGAAGAACGGTCAGCTCAGCAAGTAAACATCAACAAAAGAAAGGCTGAAAGAAAGAAAAATACGACCAACGAAAAGAATGAGGTCAAAGTCCCTTGCCATTTAATATAGATTGTTCCTACTAATGTTTATGCACTACTGTTCTGGTGCCAACAGTGAGCTCCTGTGTACACAAAGTTAATGCATTGGCAATTCCCCTCTAAATTCAGTGCAGGGAAGGATTGTATATACGATTAAGCAAAGGGTGTTTGTTGTGCGGATGTATTAATGTACGGGTTCCATCAAGCAGTCGTACACCAGAACAATTACAGCAAAACACTGAACAGGAAATGCTGACAACACTGTGCAGTGCTTGGGGTTACCTTTACCAATATGGACCTCTGTGTCGATCTGTGTTTGCAAGAAGAAGGCGACCATTTCCAACAAACAATGTGATTGGATTGTTTACACATCTATCAAGGTATGCACTGTATTTATGTTGTTTCTATCGCTTCATTATTACATTATTACATTATTATTCAGTAACCCATCATGGAGTTGAAGCCCTGCCCATTAGACAATGTAACATGTACACCGATCAGCCACAACATTAACACCATTGACAGGTGAAGTGAGTAACTTGTTATCTCGTTACAATGGGGTAGGATATATTAGGCAGCAAGTGAACAGTCAATTCTTGAAGGTGATGTGTTGGGAGGAGGAAAAATGGACAAGTGTAAGGATCTGAGCGACTTTCACTAGGGCCAAATTGTGAAGGCTAGACGACTGGTCAGAGCACCTCCAAAGCAGCAGGTCTTCTGGGGTTCTTCTAGTATGCAGTGGTTAGTACCTACCAAAAGCTGTCAAAGGGAGAACAAACATTGAACCAGTGAGAGAGTGTCATGGGGACTCAAGGATCATTGATGCATGTGGAGATCGAAGGCTAGCTTGTCTGGTTTGATCCCACAGAAGAGCTACTGTAGCACAAATTTCTGAAAAATGTAATGCTGGCCATGTGAAGAAGGTGTCAGAACACACAGTGCATTACAGTTTGCTGCACATGGGGCTGCATAGCTGCAGAAGGTCAGAGTATCCAAGCTAACTCGTGTCCACCGCCAAAAGCACCTACAATGAGCATGTGAGCATCAGAATCATAGAACAATGGAAGAAGGTGGCCTGGTCTAATGAATCACATTTTCTTTTAGATCACATGAATGGCCCTGGTGTGTGTGCATTGTTTACCTGGGGAAGAGATGGCAGCAGGATGTACTATAGGAAAGGCAAGCCGGCGAAGACAGTGTGATACTCTGGGCAATGTTCTGCTGGGAAATCGTGGGGTCTGGCTTTAATGTTGATGTTATTTTATTATGTTCCACCCAACTAAAGACTGCTGCAGACCAAATACACCTCCTCATGACAATGGTATTCCCTGATGGCAGTGGCCTCTTTCAGCAGGTTAATGTACACTGCCACACTGCAAAAACTGTTCATAATTGATTTGACAAACATGACTAGGTGTTCAAGGTCTTGACTTGGCCTCCAAATTCCAAATTAGATCTCAATTTAATGTGCTGGAGAAACAAGTCCAATCCATGGAGGCCTCAACTCACAACATACATGACTTAAAGGATCTGGTGCCAGATACCACAGTGCCAGATACCTGGTGCCAGATACCACAGGACACTGTCAGAGATCTTGTGGAGTCCATGCCTTGATGGGTTAGAGCTGTTTTGGGGAGCCTACACAATATTACACTGGTAGTTTTAATGTTTTAAAGTTTTAACCAGAATGATTAAAAAGAACCACTCTCACACCTTTATTTTTAAGAGTTTATAGTAGGCTAATCAGGATACTAACAGATCAGGAATGAAGGAGCAAAGTCTGTGTTATTATCTCTCTCTCTCTCTCTCTCTCTCTCTCTCTCTCTCTCTCTCTCTCTCTCTCTCTCTCTCTCTCTCTCTATATATATATATATATATATATATATATATATAAACTCCAACGTTTGTCTGTCTGTCTGTCTGCTTTCACGACTACTTAATGGATTTAGATCGGGATTTTTTCTATAATTTGCTTGGAACATTCTGGTTGATTTTGTTACTTCTGTCATCATGCTAAGTATCACAGTTCGCTTTCAGGAGAGATTTATTCGCGCTAATCTGAGACAGCGGCTGTGGGCCAAGGAGAGGGGGAAGCATGGCATCAGGAGTGGGGAGCCAGGTGGGGTCCTCCTCACTCACGTGCCAGCCTCCGTTCAAATCGGTCTACCTCTGGCCACATTTTGATGCATAACTTGCCCCCGCTTAGCTAGCAATACCTGTTTGACTATTGCACGGGCGGAGCCGCGGGGGACGGCTAACACAGAATATATATGAAATAAGAAGCCAAGTGGTATTTCACAGATCTGTTACCATCTATTTATGGCTACTTATGGAACCCGTTATGCAGCTAAATAAAAGTTCTTTCTGGAACCTTCTTGTAGATTGGTTCCTTTAGGAACCAAAAAGGGTTCAACTATAGCATCGTTCAGAAGAACATTTTTGGGCATCTTTATATTTAAGACTTTAGAGAGTTTCATTTTGGTTTTCAGATTTGCTAACCTTTCAAGATGAAGTCCTTCTGGTTCTCCCATTCAACTTGATGCCTGGTTTATTTCTATCTCCACAGTATTTGACCATTGTTATTGGTTATTGTTATAGATTTCAAGCCAGTCATCTCCCAGTCCCACTCATTTTCTCTACAAATTCTGTGTACCTGAGTTGCCCACATAATGATTAAAGGTGAGCTTAGCGATTCAGTGAATTTTGATGGTGGACTGATGTACTGCTATCACTCAAACTGTATAAGGCACCCCTTCTGGAGTCCTGTGTGCAGTTCTGGTCACCATGGCACAGGAAAGACATAGCAACACTTGAAACTGTGCAGAAGAGAGCAACCTGGAGCATCCCAGGACTCAAGGGCATGTTGTACTGTGATAGGTCCAGGTACTTAAATGTGTTTATTCTCAAGCAGAGGAGACTGCGTAGGGACCTAATCCACGTCTTTGAAATCCTCAAAGGTATTGCTGAAGTAGACCCAGCTTAAGGGTGAATCATGTACTCAAGGACATCAGTGGAAATTGAGGTGAAGTGCATTTAAGACCGAAGCCAGAATGTTAAGTCATGGAACTCTGGAACAAACTACAAGAGACATGTAGCAGAAACCTCAACAACCTTTAAGAAGAATCTGGATGAGGGACTGGGACAGCTTAACAATTAGCTAAACAAATGGGCTTGATGGGCTGAATGGTCTCCTCTCCTATGTCAAATTTCTTATGTTCTTATCATGATGTTCCCCAATGGAAGTTGGACCATTGTGATTCAGTGACTGCTACTGATGTTTAATAGTGTTGCACCTAATGGAGCAAAAATGAGAGAAAGCGCTCTAATTTATTGCTTTAACTGCGTGGTCTAGTGGATTTAAGAATGCGGTAATTTCCTGTATGTTGAGTGTATAACTGGGAGGCAGTGCTGCTCATGATGAGGGGACAGTGATGGACAGGGGGGCTGATTTATTACCTTGTCCAAGTTGCTCATTGAGAGCAAAAGTGTAGTTCATTTATTGACGGCAAAGCTGTTGCTCAACCAAATTCATGTTTCTCTCATCAGTTCTTAAGCCTGCAGTGAAGCAGACAAAAAGAAAATTATACTGTAAAGGCCCTGGGCTTAAGTGGTTTGGCCATCCATTTCACTCTATTGCTGTGGCAATTACAGAGAGGCTGTGTGCTCCAAACTGGACAGGAGTCTTTCCTACATTATTTCCTATAAAATATCATCCCATCTTTTTTTTCTTTTTCTGAAAGCTTTGTGCAGTTTAGACACATTTCTCATCATAGGCAGACAACTGTTATTTGCATTCATTTAAACACTTTGCATTATTTTTTTTTTCTCACCATGTGCTATAATATCTTCCAGCTTGTCTCCAGTTCTTCTCTGCCCGTAGCATTCTGACAGATGTTTTTATTGCGTTTAAAATGGAAATATCAAAGAATGTAATTCAGCAAATGATAAAAGGAGGCACATTGCTCTAATTCATTGTCTGTCTGAGACAGTAGCCAAGAAGAAAAAAAAATATTTACCATCTGCCGTGTCATTTAAAAAAAAAAAAAAAAAAAAAAAGATCTGTGCACATCTGGACAGAGCGAAAGGCACTGAATTCCTGGAAGTGATGCCAGTTTTAATTTACAAGATGGTTTTGGAGAATGGCAGGTTGCACCAGTGGAGAAAAGAAAAAGGGAGATCCCATGGGCTTGTGAGCAGATGTGCTCTACCTGTTGACACTGCTGAAGGTTTTGAAAGCTCGGCTGCTGCTTTGTGCAGTTAGAGACCACAAGGGGGTGCTGACGAGTAAGACAGGATGCAAGCCTTTTTTGTGCGGCTGCCTAGCTACGTATTTCCGCTCTAAATTGAGTCAATATAGAATTTACCACTCGGGAATGGAGACCCCAATTACTTTTGGCTGATAATAAAATGAATGCTTAGAAAGAAGGCATTGTTCCCAAACAATCCCCCAGACTGACGCTTTTTTGATTATGTTAACCTTCTTTGTAAGCCACTTTGGATAAAAGTGTCTGTTAAGCAATTAAACATACTGTAAATATAAATGACTCAGTGAGAATCAGTGGTTGTACCTTTATGAGAATATATGTACTGTAGATGATGTTTCTTTACTCTGGGAAACATATGAGGTGAGCTGCTAAACTACTGTAGGAGGTGGGATGGTCATGAAGTAATGTGTAGTCAGTCTGTACAATCTGAAGACATATACAACTTAAATGGAAGTGGTGGTCTGTTTTAGTCTCACATAATATGTTGGTGAGTGAGGTGGGCGTGATAAGAAGTCTCTGTGACAAGCACTTTCAAAGGAGACAGTCAAGCAGTTAGTAGTTCTGCATTTGTAGTCTTGACCTTCAGGCTCCAATGTTCTCTTTTGACACCCACAAGTAGGTGACTTAGCTTAAGTAGACCCAGGAAGCCGGTATACGACATGTTAGATGAAATAAACATATCAAAGTCTGGGGTTAAAGGGGTAGAAGAAATAACCCAGCGCTGAGATGTGTGTATTATAGCTGCCAGAAGGTCTTCTGAAGGACACTAGAGGTTAATGGCAATCACATTTGGACTCCATAAGTGAACTTGGAAAAGGCCTGCCTCAGAGACATCGTTTGATAATGGTAGCTTTCTAGTTTCATACTTGACCTACTGACCAACACATCCTCATTTAACATACACAACAAGCCTAGGATATGGTTTACTTAAGGATTAGATGCTCAACTATACTATGAGATGATCAGTCATTGTTTGTAGCTTCTCTATTCCGGGTAGCATTAAGATCTAGCGATGTTGTTTTTCCACCTGGTCTTGAGATGATTTTGATGTATTGTGTAGCCAATATGTGTAACCTGAAGACATATATAACTTAAATGGAAGTGGTGGTCTGTTTTTGACTGACACTGAGTGTTGGTGACTGTGGTGGATATGATAAGAAAACTCTGTGACATGCAAAATGTTGATGCCCTTCATATGAGACATTCATGCAGTTTTCAATTATGCATTTACAGTTTCAGGCTCAAGTATTCTCTTTTGACACAAACAAGTAGGTGACTTAGCTTAAGTAGATCCTAGAAGTCAGTAAGTGATGATGAGGTGAACACACCAAAGTCTGGGATTAATGGGGGAAATGAAGCAACTCAGCACTGTGATGTGTGTATTATAGCTGCCTTCTTTCGCAATCTTTATCCAGTGGCATCAGTTGGTCTTCTGAATGACATGAGAGGTTAATGACAACACACTTGGATTCAGTAAGTGAACTTGGAGACAACTTACCTCAGAGACATCATTTTATACCAGCAGCTTTCTAGATTCATACTTGACCTACTGACCAACAACCCTCATCTAACATACACAACAAGTTGAGAATTTTGGTGTAGTTGAGACCACAGTTGTTGAGCTCAACTATACGATGAGATGATCAGTCATTGTTCCTAGCTTCCCTATTCAGGGTAACATTAAGATCTAGCACTGTTATTTTTCCACCTTGTCTTGAGATGATCTTGAAGTATTGCGTAGTCAATTTGTGTAACCTGAAGACATATACAACTTAAATGGAAGTGGTGGTCTGTTTTTGACTCACACCAACTGTTGAAGATGATGGTGGATATGATAAGAAAACTCTGTGACATGCAACATGTCGATGACCTTCATTTGAGACATTCAAGCAGTTAGCAGTTCTACATTTGTAGTTTTGACCTTCAGGCACAAATATTCTCTTTTTAATTCCCTTAAGTAGGTGAAACAACTTACCTCAGAGACATCATTTTATACCAGTAGCTTTCTAGAGTCATTCTTGACCTACTGACCAACAACCCTCGTCTGGCAGATATAACAAGTTGAGAATGTTGGTGTACTTGAGGATTAGTGGTTCAAGTATAAGCTGAGATGATTAAGCATTGCTCCAAGCTTCCCTCATCAGGCCTAGCGTGATTATTTCTCCACCTTGTCTTGATTCCTAATTCAGTTCCCCTTTCGCTACTGTCAGGTGTTGTGAGAAAGCATGATGTACTGGGAGATCAAGAATTACAGTGCCAACAAGTAAAGCACAAATATAAAAATAACAAAAATAATAAAACATAGCAAAAATAACAGCAAGGATTTGTTTTTTTGAATCATGAACTCAGATATGGATATGACCTCACAGTGAAAAACCATAAAAAACACATTCCCAAAACATGAGCTCAAAAGACAGTGGTGGAAACATTTCAAAATCTTTCAGAAAAACAAAACCAAACCGTAAAGAAAAAAAAATGTCATTACCAAAATCGCTACAGTAGAAAATGCCCACATCAAATGAAAATTTGTATCAAAAGAGCCAGGGAAGGTTGGAAAAAAAAAAAATAACAAAATACCCAACAGCTTCTTACTAGCAGTGAGCAAAATGTCAAAATTAAATTTGTAGTGAAACTCTGTGTTACGCTTTGTAAAAAAATGTTTGAAACAAATTGCAACTTGTGCCAGTCACACAAGAAGAAAGGCTTTTAGTCCTCCTGAAAACGTTTTTGTGCAGTAATTTTGCATGCGTCTGCTTTTCATTTTGTTATTAAATAAATATCAATAAATTAACAGACTCATTTCCTCTCACATGCTGTTGAGTCTCCAAGCTTGTTCTGGAAGTGCCACCCCCAATTTGCTATTTATGATGATAATTGCAATCCTAAAGATGCATCAGAGACAGAAGAGTCACTTGAAGTTCCATGACTCTTGGAGCGTGCATTTCCTCAACCATATCTACAGGACTCAGGAAACAGGAAATGGCTGTTGCATGGCAATGTCACCAGCAGCCATAATACATGCACTTCAGAATAGATCATTCACCTAACACTAAGCTTGTTCAGGCCTGGCCAGTACTTGGATGGGAGACCATCTAGGAAAAGCTTGGGATGCTGCTGGAAGAGGTGTTGGCAAAGCCAACAGGGGCCACTTACCGTGTGGTCTGAATGTAGATCCCAAAACCCCAGTGCAGTGATGGGAACAGTGTGCTGTAGAAATGGTGCTGTCCTTCAGATGAGATGTAAAGCTGAGGCCCTGACTCTCTGTGGTCATAAAAGATCCCTGGGCATCCTTTGTAAAGAGTAGAGTGTATCTAGAAGTCCTGGCTAAATTGTTCACCATGACCTGGACATTCTGGCCCATTAATCATCCCCTTTCTCTGATTGGTTAACTATCTCTCACCCCTTCACCAACTAGTGGCTAATGTATAGTGGGCATACTGGTGCAAAAATGTCTGTCGTCGCATCATCACATTAGTAGTGGTTAAAGTGGCCCCCCACTCATTGTGTAAAGTATTTTAAGTAGCAAGAAAAGTGCTGTATAAATGAATTATTATTATTTTTATTATTACTAATTACTAGCTGTTCCCCTTGGCTCTGCCCATGTAGTAGTGAAACAGGACAAACTTTAAAACTCAATAAAAAATTTAAAAAAATGTAATTCTGGCCAAGCAGAAGGTAGGTATGCTCCAACATCAAATGTTGGCACTGTATCTGATCATGTCCCCCGGGTGGGGAGAAAAGCATGTGGCTGTGATATCTCTGTCAATCAGCAGCTACCCTCTAAAACACACATAGCTCTGATCTCTCTCTTACAAATGTCAAACGTTACTCCTTAACAATCACTATATGATAATGTCCGCTGAACAAACAGGTATCGCTAGCTAAGCGGAGGTGAGGTACGCTTCAACACGTGGTGAGAGGTAGAGCGACTCGAACGGAGGCTGGCACATGAGTAAGGAGGGCCCCACCCGCTTCCCCTCCCTTCAGCCTTCAGCCTCTCTCTCGGGTTTGCGCAAACGAATCGGTACCACAAGTGAACTTTGATACTTAGAGCGATAAGAGAAATCGTGAAATCAAACGGAATGTTCAAGAAAATGATAGAAAAAAATCAGATCTAAATCCGTTAAGTACCGTATTTTTTGCACCATAAGACGCACCTGACCATTAGACGCACCTAGGTTTAGAGGATGAAAACAAGAAAAAAAATATTCTGAACCAAATGGTGCACTAATATGTTTAATAAAATATAGCAGAATAATATTTCAACCATGTAAATTCAACAGCGGTATTAAGAAACATCATCACTGTCATTAACAAATAAGGAGAGACTTTAAGGTTCAAGCACTCTTCTAGTTTTATGGAAACCCCAAGAACTCCTCATCGCTAGTGTCAGAATTTATTAAGCTCAGTTGCTCACAATCACTTTGCAGCATCACGTACCTATCATCACACGACATAACCTGTCCAAAGCCTCCAGGAGACAAAGCACGTTTGGACCAATGCTCCTTGAAGTTATATCACCAGTCTAGTCCCATCTATATTTGTAATGCCACAAAGCCCTTCATCTCGTGTTTTGTTGTGGGTTTCCAGTTTGAAAAATGAGAATGCGGTGCAAGCACAGCCCTCGATTCAAAAAATTGCTCTGCATACCTGTTTGTCTCGTCTGACAGTAGCTGAAAGGCAGCTTCAGGAAAGAACAGCCTGAAGTAGTCCAGCGGCTGGTAATCTGTCGAGTCCAGTGTCCGACTCAGTGATAATGCGCAAAACATCGTCTGCTGAGTATTTTGTTTTCTGCACTCGCTTCGCTCACTCATGAGATGTAGATGCTATCTTGCCTTTGTTTATATTTGTTTACATTTTGCAACTCACGCACACGCAAGGATTAGATGCCGAGTCAATGAGTCTAACATTCCTCCAAGCACAGAGGGAATGCCTGTAACGTAACAGTGAGTTTTGTCGCCCTCTACCCCTGGATGTCGACTTTTGTCAGGTAATACACATCATGGTCTGTGACGCAATATTCGCTCCATAAGACACACAGACATTTCCAACCTTCTTTTGGGGAAAAAAAAGTGCGTCTTATGGTGCGAAAAATACGGTAGTTCTCTCGTGAAAAGCGGACAGACATACATACACACAGACAGACAAACGTTGGATTTTATATATATATATAGATGGGAGTGTGTGGGGCATAGCATTCTGTTGTAGCGAGATTTGGAGAAAACCCAGGAGTGCGCATTTTGATTGTCTCTTTACGAGACAACTACACAGCATGTCACATTCTTTAAAAAACGCGCTGCACTCCTCTGCAGTGATGTACGCAGAGGCACAGATAGAATTGGTTTGACTCGTGTGTCTCGGATTACAAGTGTTACGCAGCTGAAGAAAAGAACACCAGTAGACACATGAAGTGTGAATGAGGCTTTATGGGTCAAAACTCTTTGTTTTCCACCCAAAGAAATATTGTAAATGTTCAAAAAAACTCTTCAAGTAAAATTCACAAATGTGACATTACATGCAGAACAAATTGTAGTGTCAGTTTCATGGAAGTTTACACGAACTGAAGCTTGCCTGTTTCATTCATCACTACTACATGTAGCAGGCTTTGAGCTTTCCCAAAAAATTGCTTTTTCTTAAAAACTTTTTTTTTTTCCCCACTGGACCACATGCTGTCCACTTATTTCTTCATTTATTTTTTTTATTCTGCCAACTGAGTTGTTGCACTCCCTTCTGTGATGGAGCCACATGCCACCCACTGGAGCACATAAATGGCTGGCCCACTGTGTTTTTGGTGCAGGAGATGAGATAGTCAGTGTCTGACTTGGACAGCAAGACAGCGGGTGACCTACTGTATCTCACAAAAGTGAGCACACCTCTCACATTTTTGTAAATATTTTATTTTATCTTTTCATGGGACAACACTGAAGATATGACACTTTGATACAATGTAAAGTAGTCAGTGTACAACTTGTATAACAGTGTAATTTTGCTGTCCCCTCAAAATAACTCAACACACAGCCATTAATGTCTAAACCACTGCCAACAAAAGTGAGTACACCCCTAAGTGAAAAATGTCCAAAAATTGTCCAAATTGTGCTCAATTAGCCATTTTCCCTTCCCAGTGTCATGTGACTTGTTAGTGTTACAAGGTCTCAGGTGTGTTAAATTTGGTGTTCTCTCTCACACTCTCTCATACTGGTCACTGGAGGTTCAACATGGCACCTCATGGCAAAGAACTCTCTGAGGATCTGAAAAAAAGAATTGTTGCTCTACATAAAGATGGCCTAGGCTATAAGAAGATTGCCAACACCCTGAAACTGAGCTGCAGCACGGTGACCAAGACCATACAGCGGTTTAACAGGACAGGTTCCACTCAGAACAGGCCTCGTCATGGTTGACCAAAAAAGTTGAGTGCATGTGTTCAGCATCATATCCAGAGGTTGTCTTTTGAAAATAGACGTATGAGTGCTGCCAGCATTGCTGCAGAGGTTGAAGGGGTGGGGGGTCAGCCTGTCAGTGCTCAGACCATACGCCCACCGCACACTGCATCAAATTGGTCTGCATGGCTGCCGTCCCAGAAAGAAGCCTCTTCTAAAGATGGTGCACAAGAAAGCCCACAAACAGTTTGCTGAAGACAAGCAGACTAAGGACATGGATTACTGGAACCATGTACTGTGGTCTGATGAGACCAAGATAAACTTATTTGGTTCAGATGGTGTCAAGCGTGTGTGGTGGCAGCCAGGTGAAGAGTACCAAGACAAGTGTGTTTTGCCTACAGTCAAGCATGGTGGTGGGAGTGACATGGTTAGTGGCTGCATGAGTGCTGCCGACACTGGGGAACTACAGTTAACATGTACTGTGACATACTGAAGCAGAGCATGATCCTCTCGATTCAGAAACTTGGCTGCAGGGCAGTTTTCCAACATGATAACAACCCCAAACACACCTCCAAGATGACCACTGCCTTGCTAAAGAAACTGAGGGTAAAGGTGCTGGACTGGCCAAGCATGTCTCGAGACCTAAACCTTGTTGACCATCTGTGGGGCATCCTCAAACGGAAGGTGGAGGAGCGCAAGGTCTCTAACAACCACCAGCTCCGTGATGTCATCATGGAGGAGTGGAAGAGGATTCCAGTGGCAACCTGTGAAGTTCTAGTGAACTCCATGCCCAAAAGAGTTAAGGCAGTGCTGGAAAATAATGCTGGCCACACAAAATATTGACACTTTGGGCACAATTTGGACATTTTTCATTTAGGGGTGTGCTCACTTTTGTTGGCAGCGGTTTAGACATTAATGGCTGTGTGTTGAGTTATTTTGAGGGGACAGCAAATTTACACTGTTATACAAGCTGTACATGGACTACTTTACATTGTATCAAAGTATCATATCTTCAGTGTCCCATGAAAAGATATAATAAAATATTAACAAAAATGTTAGGGGTGTACTCACTTTTATGATGATACTGTAAGTCCTCCTGATTACATTCTGTTGGCTCTGAGGAAGACAAGGGTTCAAACAGGGAATCGGTCCTTGCTACTTAGGGAGATGATATCAGACACACATAATGCAGGCAGGTGACTACCTCCTGATCGACTGGAGCTCCTCGGACCTCTGCTATGTCCTGGCTTTGAGGCCCATACAGGGATGGAGGCAGTTAGGATCTGTGTGCAGGTAAAGAGAAGACAAAATAATAAAAAGGACAAAGCAATGATCTTCTGCCCTGAAGTGAAATATACAAGTTTTGGTTGTGATATGATGATAAAGCAATGAAGGCTTTCATGTGGACAGTGGTCCGCACACAGGGGACAGAGTTTCTTGTCATCTCTTTTTTTGTTGCAGGTGTATCATTCATTCTGTGCTGCAGGAGCGCTCTTCATTATAGCTAAAAATGATTAAACATCTGTTCAGGAGTCGCAGCAGCAACAAGCAGCTCTGAAAAATGATAATCAAGCCAACTCTGATTAGTGCTAGCAGAGCACTCCGACATGATGCCTGCTGTTGACTTCAAAAGATAACACTGGCGTTTGTTGAGGAAAAGAAATAAATAAATCAATCCAATAAAAAAGTGTGAAAGAAAGAAACTTGGAGATGGAAACTGTTATGAGAAATGTCTTCAGCCTTAGGTTATCATCCTGGCTTGGATAAAAGTGTTCTGGTAATCCCTGCAGCTCGGGGTAATGCAGCCGAGGCAAAAGAAAATGTCACAAAGTAAACTCATTTATAGGAAGGACAGAAGTGTGTCATTTAGGTGTTTAAGCCATGAAAGTCGGCTTTAAAATTTCCTTCTTTTTCCGCTTTACATTGGGTTGAAGGTTACCAAAATGATAACATATCCCAAAATGAAAGAGCCAATTGTACCAGGGGGGTCAGATTTCTCTCTGTCACTGTAACTGCTTGACACCATTGCTACAGGGGATGCACAGTGGGAGTCCTCTCAGTTCTCTCACACTTTTGATTCTCTGATTGTTTTAAACTCAATTAAGATATGAAAGTGATGATCCTTTTTAATCTGAAGAGTAAAGAAATTGGATGTGACATTGGAATATATTGTGTGTGGATGTCAAGGTGAATGGACTTGGCATCCTAACCAGGAGGGAGTGTGGTTCCTTACCTGGTTGGGAAGCCATAAGGGAAGAAACAGTAAAACCTTGGATTGCGAGTAACTTGGTCTGGGAGTGTTTTGCAAGACGAGAAAAAAATTTTAATAAATTTTAAATTGATAAACGAGTGAGGTCTTGCAATATGAGTACAGTAATCCCTCACTTATCGCGGGAGATAGGTTCCAAGGCCGACCGCGATAACTGAATTTCCGCGAACTATCCATCCATCCATCCATTTTCCAACCCGCTGAATCCGAACACAGGGTCACGGGGGTCTGCTGGAGCCAATCCCAGCCAACACAGGGCACAAGGCAGGGAACCAATCCCGGGCAGGGTGCCAACCCACCGCAGGACACACACAAACACACCCACACACCAAGCACACACTAGGGCCAATTTAGAATCGCCAATCCACCTAACCTGCATGTCTTTGGACTGTGGGAGGAAACCGGAGCGCCCGGAGGAAACCCACGCAGACACGGGGAGAACATGCAAACTCCACGCAGGGTGGACCCGGGAAGCGAACCCGGGTCTCCTAACTGCGAGGCAGCAGCGCTACCACTGTGCCACCGTGCCGCTTCCGCGAACTAGGGACACCATATTTATTTAATTATTTAACGTGTATTTGGACGTTTTTAAACCCTCCCTGTATTGTTTACAACCCACCCTTTAACTCTATTAATAACAGGGACAACTGCTAAGCAATATGAAATTGGTAGATAAGTTTACACTTACTGTATAGCGAAGTACACGTAGCAGCTTGTAGGCGGTTATGACGTCGTCGACCTTGTTGCAAAGATTCCTAAAGCAGATTCCATCCAGACTACTGCCTTATCACGTCCAGTTGCAACTCATTTTGCGCCCTGGTTAAAAGACACTGCGGCCGTAGATCTTATATGCTTTTCCTCCTTTTTAAATAAAAAGAATCGTGGACTCATTGATGCTGTAATGGTGTCCTGCAGCGGTGTAGCTGTTCCCTTCCTTCAACATATCCAAAACTTTTACCTTTTCTGCAATCATTTGCATCTTCTGTTGGTGCTTGGACACGGCCCCTGAAGCAGGAGCACGTTAATGCTGAATGAGTGAGATGAGACTTCCTGGTTAATGCAACACTCCGTCGCTGAGCCAATCAGCAGCACACAGGAACTTAACTGCGTGCTCTGATTGGGTAGCTTCTCAGCCATCTGCCAATAGCATCTCTTGTATGAAATCAACTGGGCAAACAAACTGAGGAAGCAAGTAAAAAGACCCATTGTCCGCAGAAACCCGCGAAGCAGCGAAAAATCCGCGTTATATATTTAGATATGCTTACATATAAAATCTGCGAAGTCGTGAATCCGCGAAAGTGAACCACGAAGTAGCGAGGGATTACTGTAGTACGTATACGCTTTGCCTGCCGAGCATCAGGTGATCACAGCTGAGCCAATGGTTCTTCTCTCTCCATGGGATTGTGGGTAATTGTTTCCCATGCTCGGTCTCAGTCGGCGTGCCTCACTCGTATAGTCAACATCCATACAAGTGTATACTGTTTACTATAACACTGTGACCTTATGTGTGTTCGTAAAGCATTTTTTAATTTTGTGTGCAAGCGATGAATCTGTTTAACGACAATGCAAAGTCACATTTCCGCAAAATCCTCAAAAGGAGGCAAAAGTAACTGTCATTGGAGACATTTGTTAAAAGTTGCAAAAAAAGGAAAAGATTCCAGTGAGCCAACAGATAGCAGGGATTCCGATAGTTAGAGTGAAAGTCTTTCTACAAAATAACCCTCCTCTCTCTCGTCTCCCTCACACCAGTCATGATTCTTTTCAAAGGTAAAGTGCAGGTTAATTTGTTTCATGTATTTTTACTTTATATTTTATATTAATCATTTTTATATGAATGTTTTTGGATTGTAGAATGAATCATCTGGGTTTCCATTATTTCTTATGGGGAAATTCACTTTGATATACGACTGCTTTGGATTACAAGCACGTTTTCGGAATAAATTATGCTCGCAAACCAAAGCACCACTGTATATTGGAAGGACAGGGAAAGACTAACTCTTGGAGCCATATAGTCCCCCAGTGAGCCAGATGGTAGAGGACCCGTTTGTACAACTGTACAGTACATTGGGAAGTGTACTCCTCATGGACAGCGCTGTCAGTGTACATGGTTGCCACCAGAGGGAGCTGTGGGGAGAGGACTCACACATTTTAAGGAGGTTCTGCCTAACCCAGAAGTAATTCCATGGTGTCATCATGTGGCACCTGAAGTGGTCCTGGGTCTGGCATAAAAGAAGCAGCTCGACCTGATCCAGGCAAGTTAGACTTGGGAAATGGAGGACAAGGTGTTCCTGGAGGAGAATTAATATTGGAGTTGTGATTGTGAGTACATGTGTTTGAAGAAAGGACCGCAAAAACATATTTGTGTAGGGTAAAAGTACTTTTGACGAACGGCCGGGTCCCATTCCCGGCCGGGACGCCCCTGCTGTGTATGTTCCGGGGCAGCAGCCATGGACAGCTCAATACCTCCCCCAGGGTGCTTGGTGGCAGCCTCCCTGGCCGATGCTGATTCCCCAACCTCCCACAGGGCTCCATGGGAGATGGAGTCCTCCTCAGCTTGGTTGGGGCCCGGGGTGGCCGCTAGGGGGGGCTGTCTCCTTCCAACAGCCTGTCTGGACGAATCTGCAGCCCCACCCGGAAGTGCAATTAGGACCAGGTGGTCAAGCACCTGGAACACTTCCGGGTGGGTTATAAAAAGGGCCAGCCACCACCACTCGAGAGCCAGAGTCGGGAGGAGGAGGACTAAGCTAGAGGAGGAGTGGTGGTCAAGGAGAAGAGTGTTTTGGTGTGTTAAGTGCTTTGTGGGACTGTGTTGGGCCTGTGCCCCACAGCTGAAGAGAAAATAAAAGTCTGTTTGTTTAAGTACGTGCCTCTGCGTCAGTCTGTGCCGGGTCGGGCGCTATATAGCGCCTTTCACATACTATATAAATAAAATGTCATTATATGGCACCTGAAGTGCTCCTGGGTCTGGCATAAAAGAAGCTGTTTGACCTCATTCAGGGGAGTTAGACTTGGGAAATGGAGGACAAGGTGTTCCTGGAGGAGAATTTATATTAGAGTTGTGATTGTGAGTACTTGTGAAAAAGATATTTGTGTTTGGGAAAGGTGCTATATAAATAAAATGTATTATTATTATTATTTTGACATCTGTGGCAGAGCGACGGGCGCTGAGCAGGCTCCTGTCAATAATGGAGAATCCACTACATCCTCTGAACAGTATCATCTCCAGACAGAGGAGAAGCTTCAGCGACAGACTGCTGTCACTGTCCTGCTCCACTGACAGACTGAGGAGATCGTTCCTTCCCCACACTATGCGACTCTTCAATTCCACTCGGGGGGTTAAACGTTAACATTATTCAAAGTTATTGTCTGTCTGTATACCTGCATTGTTATCACTCTTTAATTTAATATTGTTTCTTTATCAGTATGCTGCTGCTGGAGTATGTGAATTTCCCCTTGGGATTAATAAAGTAATCTATCTATCCATTTTAAAATTGACTTTATTTGAACCCTTGACTGTGTCGTGCACTTGTGTCTGGAGTCCGGATCTCTGGAGCCCCCTGTTGGTCACATGTGTTATTTTTTTTTTTTGTAGAAAATAGGCTAAAATATCATAGAATTTTATTTTTTTCAGGACTAGTCCAGTCTGTGACAAGGGTTTCAAATTAGCATAGCTGGGGCGTGTCAGGACTTGGGCCCCACCCCCAGATCATCTGCTCACTTGTAATTTGCTCCGCCCCCCCCCACATCCATGTTGTTTCTAACAGCCTGTTAAGTTCACCTGAAAGGACAGGAAATGGGGGAAAATCTAAGAGCTGAGACACAAGAACAGTCTGAATAGAAAGCAACGGATTAATGTTACATTTCAGCCAGGGTTCCTCAATGGCTTGTGTTCAATTCCTTTTTGTTTCATTTCTTTTTGCTAATGTTACTTTTGTTAGTTATTTGCTTTTTTTCTGTGCTGGTGTTGTCTGCCTTGTGTCTCATTGATGGTTCTCCAAGAGCTGGGACCACCTGCTCATCACCCCCAGGGACTACCCTTAGTCCTGTAAAGGTGATGATTTCCAACAGTTTCTGGTGGTTCATCTGAATGTGCTAGGGAGTCGGTGAGTTTACTTGTGCTTCTACTGTAATTTTGTAATTTTGGATTTTTTAACTTTATGCTCTGTTGTTGACTATATTTCTGGGTTCTGTATCTGGACTTTATTTGCCTGTGACTGCCTTTGCTTTTTCAGGCAATTCCTTTTTGCCTTTTTTTTTTTACTTCATTGAGATTTCTTTTGTATGTCAGATAATTTTTTGGGGAAAAAAAAAAATATATATCCTCAGTTTGTCCCTTATATCTAGTCGGGGTTTGGCTGTAAATTCCCACAACCCCCTTCTCCCCAGAGGCCATTTTGGAGAACTGCAGAATTCTCTTTGTGTTTTGGAACTCCAAGTTCAGTTAGAGCCAGAAGTTTAGAATGTAAAACAAAAAGCAAAGCCAAGGTACAAAGAAAACTTTTTACTCCCCTCTCCACATATTAGTATATGTCACAGGGAGATTTTGTATTTATATTTTAATCTACATCTGTATTATCTTGCCACTATCCACTTTATACTCAAAGGAAAAGTGTCTGTGTGGTTGCTGTGTTTCTGTTATTCCAAAAGATGGTGCATCACAAACATTTTTAGTAGTAAAATGCATTGCATTTGTCATTCCAACAGATGGCTTATCACATACAGTAGCACTGCTTTACAAATCTCATACCAGATGGCACATAACAGAGACATATACAGTGCATGGTGTACTGGAACTGTTAGCACAGAGGTCTATGTTGATTCCACAGATTTCAACCCATCTTAAATAACTTGACAGCAAAACACACAATAACACAATGCATGACTGGCAAGAGTACAGTACAGTACAGCTGTAACCATGGAAATCAAGTTTAAAATGGCAGAACCCACTGTAGTGTATACTAGGAATGAAAAAAGGAGCAGGCAAAAACCATAGATAAATGTCAGTGACCAGAACTAAAACAGAATTACAAAATCAGAAGTTAAAAATGTGCGAAAGACTTACAAGAAGCAGTCCCTAACTAAAATCCATTTGTGTTGTGACCAGATTCATTTTTGCACTGAACCTTCAGTATGTTTTTTTCTCAGAAATGTTGTACCTATTTGAGATTTTAAAGTATACAGAATTCAATTTTATATTTGACTATTATGTACAGTTTTTGAAATGCTTTTGCTCCATTTCCAACGCCTTCTTGTTTTACATGTGGGTTTATATTTATTCAGTTAACAAATGCTTCTAATCCAAAGTGACTTACACAGGAGGTCAACATAATTGAGTAGTCATCCATCTGAGGACTGAAACAAGTGCTACACCAGTGGTCCTCAACCTTTCTTCCTTCAGGGTCCCCCAGTGTACCATGTGACTATGTAAGAGCCCCCCCATATGATATTTTCCCTTCTTATACTTTTGCCAAGTCTTCACTCATGGTAAAAGCTGCTTGTTTTGAAATCACATTTATTAAACAAATTAAAACTATTACGCTGATTATATCTTTTGAAGCATAAAACAAAATTAAGAAGCCTTTTCCAAAACAGCTTGTGTTTTTATTACATAAAAACTCTTTTACTAGTACCTGCATTTCTTAATTATATCATAAAACAAAAAGGTATATATTTTTTTAAGATAAATAATAATAAGTACAGTAATTAGCAAAACACTTATCAGTGCAGATATTTTTGAAGAACAAAAGTTACTCACTACTTGGCTTAAGTACTACTTTTTAAATTATGCATATAATTACTGTGTATTTCTGAACATAAAGAAATCTAAAGTCATTAAAATGCAGAATTAATCACTGCAGTGGTTTTTTACTTACTGTAACTTAATTATAGAAGCTAATTCACTATCCTCTGGATTCAACTCTGGAGCGTTTCCATCAGCTACTGCCAGATTTAATACGAGTGGAAATGTAAAAATGTTTTCTCTCCACATACAGCAATCAAGTCAGCATCATGTAGGCTGTGGGAGCAGTCAGATAAGCTGTGGAAGAGTGGCCAGCAATGGCAGGTTTAACAAGTGAGCACAGCAGCACATTTGAAGTTCAGCTGCCATCTCACGTCATGTCTTTGACATCATGCTAAAACACTTCAGGTGTTTATGACAGTGTGGCATGTCACCTTCTTTTCACTCTTTCTTGTTGGGTCATTGCGAGTTGCCCGTTCCCATTCTAACTAGAGATTAGTTCTATAGCTGCAGTATACACAAACAAACTTTAAAGGGGGTCTTTGAGCAAACTGATAGTCATTGTGCGACATATTGTAGTGACACAGCACACTGTTTGGGAAGAAGGTCCAGCAGAAAAGAAAGAGGTTCCTTTAACAATTGCATAAAGAACAGAGTATAAGGCAATAATAAAAATGTTATGTTTCAGTCAGAATTTCTCCACTGGTTGGGGTTCAAAGTTGTGTGTTTTGTCTAATTTTGTATCATTTATTTGTATTAATGGCTGTTTTGTTTATTATGTATATTATTCCTTGTGTTTATTTGTTTACATCCCCTGTTTTTTGGGGGTAGTTCCCCAAGGGGCGTGGCCATCTGCCAATCACTGTCAGGAATTGTGGAAGGCCCTCCAATAAATAGAGTGGAAGCAGTTCCTGGCAGTTTATTTTGAATGTGCTAGGGGGTGCAGTGGCATTTGTGTTTTGCTGTGCCTTATTGCTTTTCCTGATTTCTGGATTTTTGAACCTATACTTTGTTTTGACCTCACCTTTGGATTCTGTTATGGGACTTGCTTTGTCTTCTCAGTCAATTATTTTTCTGCTGTTAGGAGCATTTGTTTAAAACAAATCCTTTTTTTTATACCACGGGTGTCGAACTCCAGGCCTGGAGGGCCGCAGTGGCTGCTGGTTTTCATTCTAACCATCCATCCATCCATTTTCCAACCCGCTGAATCCGAACACAGGGTCACGGTGGTCTGCTGGAGCCAATCCCAGCCAACACAGGGCACAGGCAGGAACCAATCCCGAGCAGGGTGCCAACCCACTGCAGGACACACACAAACACACCCGGCCCACACTAGGGCCAATTTAGAAACGCCAATCCACCTAACCTGCATGTCTTTGGACTGTGGGAGGAAACCGGAGCACCCAGAGGAAACCCACACAGACACGGGGAGAACATAGAAACTCCACGCAGGGAGGACCCGGGAAGCGAACCCAGGTCCCCAGATCTCCCAACTGTGAGGCAGCAGCGCTACCCACTGCGCCACCGTGCCGCCCTCATTCTAACCCTTTTCCTAATTAGTGACCAGTTTTCACTGCTAATTAACTTGTTTTTCCTTCATTTCAATAGCCTTGTTTTTAAGGATTCAGTCCTCTGGATTGATTCTTTTCTTCATTAAATGGCAGCCAAACAGAAAATGAGATGTGAAATGAACCAACAGATAACCAGCTAAACTGGGGCTTCAAACTCCTGCCAATTTCACTCCAACCAGTTCCTTAATGAGAAGTCAATTCTTGCTGTTAATTAAACCCTTATCTAATTCAATAGCTTGTTGCTGCTCTCATTCTGCCACAACGGACATTTCCAAAACAGTTGATTTTCTGTTTTTTTCTAAGAACATCATCAAAATGTTTTGGTGACCTGAGAAATCACATTACTGAGACCTTCACCTTTCCTTATTTTCAGAAATTTTGTGGTGGGAACAGGTGAGCTGGTCATGTGGCGGCTTGTTTTGTGTCTCATTATTGTTTGGCTGCTAATTATGGAAAAAGAAACAACTAAGGGACCTGAGTCAAGTTAATTAAAACTAAGGCAAAAAACTGGTCACTAATTCTTGCTGTTAATTAAACCAATTACTTAATTCTGCAGCTTGTTGCTGCTCTTATTCTGCCACAGCAGACCTTTCCAAAACTGTTGATTTTCTTTCATTTCTAAGAACACCGTCAAGATGTTTTGGTGACCTTGGAGATCAGCCTTACTGAGACCTTCACCTTTCTTTATGCTCAAATAATGTGGTTAGCTGGTGATGTGGCAGCTTGTTTTGTGTCTCATTATTGTTTGGCTCCTCATTAAGGAAAAAGAAAGAACTAAGGGCTCTAAGTCAAGTTAATTAAAACAAAGGCAAAAGAAGTTAATTAGCAGCAAAAACTGGTCACTAATGAAGACGATGGCTAGAATGAAAACTTGCAGCCACTGCGGCCCTTCAGGACTGGAGTTCGACACCCCTGTTTTATACAGATTGTTCAAGGCCCTTTTGTGTTTCTAGTTGGGGTTTTGACAGTATTTACCCACTAGAGGGCAACTTTGAAAGCATTTTTGAGACTTGAGTGCTTTTAGGAATCCTGAGTCACAACAAAATGGACCCAAACTGGGACTTGTTTACACCTAACTATACATCCGTCACTATTCTAGATGTGCGGGACACCCTAGCTATTGAATTTTTTATCTGATTTGCAGCTCGCTCAACTTATGGTCTTCTGTCTGACATCCTGTGCCAGTTCATGCCACTGCTATAGCTGTTAACTCTCCACTTTGAAACTCACTACGGTTTCCAAACCATCGCACAATCAATGATGACCCTGCCACTCTTTTCTCAATAGACAGACTTTCAGGAGGGCCACAAGATGAATGAAAATAATTATAAAGCAGTAGCAAGATACTGAAATCATTAAAAATCAAGTGTGGACACTAGGAGTCGCTGTTGCCTCTTAAACCCAACAGTCAGACACACAGGACACAGGGTAAAAGCACCAAGAACATATTTTTATTTAATATTCTTCTTTTAGTAGTGCCCTGAAGCACCTCTGCCACCATACACAGGCAAAAGCAATAACAACAATACAACAAATCCACACAAATCTCTCCTCCATTCCTCCCAGCAAGCTCTGTCCTCTACCTCCCAACTCTGGCTCGCTTGCTGGGTCTTCAGTAGTCCTTTATATAGTCCTTGACCCGGAAGTGCTTCCGTTCTTCTGTCCCCGTGACTTGCCAGCACTTCCGGGTCAGATGGAAGACTTGAAGTTTTCTTTTCAGCCCTGAAGTACTTTGGGGCTTCTGACCTCCTGCCTTGGTAGTACTTCCGGGCTATATGGAAAATACCCAGCAGGGCTGTGGTGCCGAACTACAGATCCCATGATGCCCTGCTGGAATCCGGGGCACTGCTATGCTGCAGGGAACTTGCCCTCTGGCATCTTGGAGGAGGTAGTGCCCCTCACTAGATGCCTCATTGGGCATCCAGGCTGGGTTGAGCAGCCAGCAGTCCACCACACAAGCTATGGCAGAAGGGTTAAACTTACTTTTTTAAAGTAGACTGCTGCATCGATATTCAAAACTTGTTTATTAAAACAGGTTTTTATGGCATTATGTTAAGTCCATCTGTTTCATTCTCATCATGCATTTATAAACCTCTTTTCACCGGATATGCCTTACATTCCTGGTTCGTTGTGTTTCTTGCTCCCTTTCTTTTTTTGATATTCCAATCCTGTTTTGGATGCCGGATGATGTGACCCATGGACGTATGAGGCTTGGTTTACGATCTTATTCCGGCCACTTGCATTTGTTCGTCTGACTTTCTCACCTTCTTGTGGATGCTGGACTGCATTACCCCCAGGCAAGGGCACGAATGTCAGATGTCAGGATGTCTTATCGCCTTATTTTTAGAAAGAGAGATACTGTAGCATTTAGGCCGGGATACAGCATGGTGGCTGTGAGACACTTGGGTCTGGTGAGGGAGTAGGAGAGCGCCACAGGGAGCTGTTATATAAAACAGAAACATGAAAAGGACTGACAGTTAGGAGGAAACAAGGGATGGCACCATTACTGGTTGAAATAAAAAGGAAGGGTTGAGCTGGAGTGGGAGGCTTTTCTTTTGGAAGGGTTGGCATCTAAATAAGCCGGAGTGACGGCATGTAGTTGGGGTGTTATTGTCCGGGGAGAAAAGAGTTGTTGTTAATCTTAAGTTGGTGTGGAAACTGTGGTAAGTTTACTGCAGCTCCCTTGTGTGCTGCGGACCCCGAGTTGATAACCTCTGTGCTATCCATCCATCCATCCATCCATCCTCTTCCGCTTATCCGAGGTCGGGTCGCGGGGACAGCAGCTTGAGCAGAGATACCCAGACTTCCCTCTCCCTGGCCACTTCTTCTAGCTCTTCCGGGAGAATCCCGAGGCATTCCCAGGCCAGCCGGGAGACATAGTCCCTCCAGCGTGTCCTGGGTCTTCCCCGTGGCCTCCTCCCAGTTGGACATGCCCGGTACACCTCGCCAGGGAGGCGTCCAGGAGGCATCCTGATCAGATGCCCGAGCCACCTCATCTGACTCCTCTCGATGCGGAGGAGCAGCGGCTCTACTCTGAGCACCTCCCGGATGATTGAGCTTCTCACCCTATCTTTAAGGGAGAGCCCAGACACCCTGCAGAGGAAACTCATTTCAGCCGCTTGTATTCATGATCTCGTTCTTTCAGTCACTACCCATAGCTCATGACCATAGGTGAGGGTAGGAGCGTAGATCGACTGGTAAATTGAGAACTTTGCCTTACGGCTCAGCTCCTTTTTTACCACGACAGACCGATGCAGAGTCTGCATCACTGCGGACACCACACCAATCCACCTGTCGATCTCACACTCCATTCTTCCCTCACTCGTGAACAAGACCCCGAGATACTTGAACTCCTCCACTTGAGGCAGGATCTCACTCCCAACCCTGAGAGGGCACTCCACCCTTTTCCGGCTGAGGACCTTGGTCTCGGATTTGGAGGTGCTGATTCCCATCCCAGCCGTTTCACACTCAGCTGCAAACCGATCCAGAGAGAGCTGAAGATCACCTCTGTGCTATAAGGGCAAAAATACAAAATGGACCATTTCAAGTGAACATCTCTAAGCCAAAAAACACAAGGCTAGTTACCCTTTTCCTAGCCATTCAGAGCGTAGCATCAACACCATTATCAATTTAACTGATACTCATGGTGGCTCTGAGGCTAGGGATCTGTGCCAGCAGTATGAAGTTTGCCAGTTTGAACCCCATAAACGACAGAAGTGACTCCACTCCATTGGGCCCCTGAGTGAGGCCCTTAACCTGCAGTTGCTCCTTCCTGGGTTTGACGTTAATCTGCATCCTCCAACTTGGGGATTGGTGGCAGGATTGGCACTCCAGCCACTGTAAAAATACCTAACACTGTTCCAGTGTAGTGCTGAGGTGTCACCCACTGCACTCGGGTGCCAATCCAGGTGGTTTGGCGTGTGGTGGGTGCAGCAATGTGCTATCAGCGCATGTAAGAGCCATTTGTTAGTTATTTAAGTTTTATTAAATGTTTGCCTAAATATTAGTGCATAGTCTATGGGAGGTACTTATAACCCCCACAAGTTGAATTGAATTGGTATATCCTAACTACTTCTTGCCCCTCTGACTGTAGAATAGTCTCAGTTAGCGACCTCCCTTGCCACGTGTAAGGCATGGAGGGCACATGCTTTTAAACCGTGCCTTACCTTCTCAATAGTATGAAAGTTAACATGCTCTATTAAATATGCCATGCCATACTGAAGACGAAGTAAATCATTTTTAAGTATAGAAACAACTGAAGTTTGACAAGAAAAGCTAAGTTTATAGAAGAAACATTTTTTGACATAATTTTTTTGCCTTTTATTCTACATGTGTAGCAACCTTTTTTCTTTATTCTTGTGTGGACTACTTGCTTTGAATCTTCACTGAATCTTTTAAAACAAACTTTTGGACTGAGAGATTTCTTTCCCGTTCTTGATTCTGCCTTACTTCATCAGCAACTACAGCGCATGCTCCCAACCTGTCCTCTCATGGAACAAGAGAGTCTTCAACTGCTTCTTAAACACATTGATAAAGTACAGTAGATCCAGCAACATTCTATCAGCTAATTTTGAATCGGGTACTTGAGGACACCAGCGGAAATTCAGGGAAAGTGCATTTAAGACTGATGCCCAGAAGCGCCTCTTCACGCAAAGAGTGGTGGGACTCAGGAACAAACTACTGAGACATGCAGTTGAAGCAGAAAACTGGATGACATTTAAGAAAAATCTGAATGACACATTGGGACAGCTTAACTATTAGCCAAACAAAAAGGCTTGATGGATTGAATGGTCTCCTCACATTTGTCAAATTTCTTATGTATTCTTACTGTATGTATCTGAGGGAGTCAGCAGTTTAGATGGGGATGTGCAACTCATTCCATCAGCGAGGAGCTACACACGAAAATGGACTGAGATTTGTTGTCATGCAGAGAAAGTACCATCAGAGGCATTCATCAGCAGACCTGAGTGGAAGAGAAGGTGCGACAGGACCTTATGAAGGCCTCCATCTACATGGGTGGTGATCCGGAGTTACTGAGGCCACCACTGACAGACCATGCTGAGCACTTAGCTACCACTGAAGGTGCGGTCCGGCAGAATGTAAAAACAGGGCACCAGGCATTGCTGCTTGGCACTGTCACACACGTGCGATTGGGAGGCAGCTAATAGTATTATCAAGCCAGACCAGGGGGTAGCGAGCTGCACTGAGTTTCTCTCTCAATCCTCTGCAGACCATCCACGGGAAATCCCGCTAGGTCCCAGTGCCATGGATGACGTCAGTTCCAATCTTTTCTTAAGACGGCACTTCCAGCGCTATCGATGGCATCACTTCCAGTCCCAGTCCCGACCTTCAAAGCTGCCATATTCTCACACTCAAATCAGTCCTGTTTTGGACTCAAACCTGTAAACATCTCAACAAAAGTACCCACTTACAGCCAGGGCATACTATACTGGTGGCTGCCCCAAACCTTTTTCAAAGTCTTTGGACTGTTATTGTGACAACACACACGTACACCCAAAACTTGTCAGAACAGTTGAATTGGTGCACAAACATGCAAAGACGAAGAAATGCACACACAGAAAATGCATACATAATTTTGCATCAGAGTGTTGTGAGAACTGTCTCATGGCATTTTACATAACTATTCTCTTCAATGGCATTTTAATGAAGGTCATCTCAATATCGGTTTCAATGATGCTTTTTCTGTGGCACGATAGAAAAATATATTTTTCAATTAAACCTTAATCATGCTGACTGCAATAATTGCCCTGCATGCAATTTACTGTTAATGTTAAAATAATGGGCAGTGAGTGCCGCGCGAATTGCTCAGATAACGGCGCTTTCACGGCCTTTTGTAAACTGCTGATGATTTTATCTCCCGCTGCTTTCCTCCTGAATCTCGCGCGCGCGGCATCTGAAAGCACTTGGATAATGAAAACCAGGAGCCTTTCACACTTCGAAGAGGAGCGAGACGTGACTTTGGTCTTTGAACCTGGTGACGGCTAGGGGCCTGCGATGCACAAAGAAATAAGTCTTATAAAACAGGATGCCTATTTTACTTTCGCCGCATGACTTAGGCATAATTTCAAACACATCAGAAGACGTCTCACGTAGGGCTGGGCTTCCTTTATTTAGCCAATACTTTTTATTTAAAACAGCTTATAAATCCCTGGAGAACAGTACAGTCATTTTCATATTCCTGTCAATTGGGGCTCAGACGGGTTACTTGAAACGCAATGAATTGGGGTGGGAGATTGAACCACAAACATTGTGCCGTACAGCCTGTCCTCATAGCCACTAAGCCTCGATGTCTGTTCTTTTGCAGAGCTGACATTTAACTCATTTGCTCACCCTCAGCCCTCTGAAAAATAAAGCAGTTAAAAGACAATTAAGTTTATTCCCTTGTAGCTTCATGCTAATGATAAAAATAAGTGTATAACTGTTTAAAGATGGCAGGATTCTTTTAGGTGGAATAAGGCTGCTTCAGCACATCAAGAAGAAGGCCACCCTGTGCTGCTAGCACCTGACTTTCTCTTTATGGGTGACTGTTAGAGTTGTCAGGACAATGAAGCACTTCAGCAATACAGGAGTGTTGTCCTTCATCATGAATGAGGCCTTCTTGTGTGCTATGAACACTAGGGGGCGCTTTCATAGAAGCCTCAGACCCAGGATTACAATAATAAGGCCAAAAGAAGGAATAAGGATAATATAAAAGAGGATTCAGAAAGTATTCAGACCCATTCACTTTCTTCACACTTTATTGTGTTGAAGATCATTTAAAATAGATACTTTTGCAGTTGGTTCTAATCAATCTATGCTCAATAACCCATAATGAGAAAGTGAAATCATATTTTCACAGGATTATCCAGACTCTTCAAATTGTGGTCAGGCACATCCTGTTTGCTTTAATCCTCCTTGAGATGTGTCCAGAACTTAATTGGAGTCCACCAGACAGAACTGATTGGACGTCGTTTAAACAGACTGTGACAGATAGGGGCGCTGTCGCTCCCTTGAACCCTCGGACAATACGCCAGACACCAGGTAAAAGTCCAAATGTTGACTTTATTAATATAAATACGTGCACAAAGCACCCTCCACTTCACTATTCCAATAAAGAAATACACAATAAACAATCCTCCACTCCCAGACACGTTGCCACCCTTCCACCCAGCTCAGCTCGTCTGTCTGGGATTTCCCTTTATAGTCCATGACCCAGGAGTGTTTCTGTCCCTCAGTCCATGTGACTTTCTATCACTTCTGGGTCAGGTAAAAACTCTTCTTTTTTCATCCCAGAAGCACGTCATTTCTTCTGTCCATGTGACTGGGACGTACTTCCGGGGTGTAGGGAAAATAGTCCTTATTCCTCCCTGCAGCGTCTTCTGGCTGCCCCCATGGTATCCAGCAGGGCTGTGAATAAACACTCCATTGTCCATAATTCCCTGCTGGCATTCAGGGCACTTCCACAATACAGGGAGGGCTCCACCTGGCGGCCTGGGCGTATTGGCCGGGATGAATAGCCGGCCATATCCCACAAGACACACACACGTGTATATAAAGTCTCACAATTCACTCTCCACGTTACGACAAAAAACAAGCTTTGAAGTCCTAGCAACTCTCTTAGGACCCTCACAATCAAATTGTAGCGACGCATCAATCCATGCTAAAGTATACAACCATTTCCAAGGCACCGAGTGATCCCAAGAGCACAGTTGACTCAATTATTGTGTGAAACCGCCAGGATTCTTCTTAGGGCTCGTTTATACTTCATGTTCAGAACGTGTACATACATGCATCATGGCTGCCACGCGTTCCCAGTGTTCATTTGATGTGTCCTCTGAGCAGGTCCTCAGAAATTAACGCGACCTGTGAGCGAGTTGCAGTACCAGCAAAAAGTCGGGGTTCGCAGTGTGATAAAAGTCGGAATGTGGCGTCAGATTCTCTGTTTACTATCTACATGTGACAGAAAGCCGCTTTGAGGATCCTAGTAGGTTTGATGTGCCTGCTTCGATGTTTAATGAATGGTTCAATGTGGTGAAGCAAATTGCTGACATACAAATACATTTGTGGTGCTTTTATATTCAAGTGTTGCATATTTCCAATCGTAATGACACAATACATTTTAGAAGTCTCACATACCATCTTTTGTGCCATCTTTTTTTTCTGGGGCTTCCTCCTGACCTGACAGCAGCGGCAAACAGCAACAGATCACCACACAGAACACATTAAATGTATGATATTCCAACTCTCTGCACATTTAGAATCCTTAGATTTATACTTGACTTCACCTTCATGATGAAATGCATGAAAGTATGAATTATTTTACAGATAAGTCGTTAATTGCGTTTAGATAAAGAATAATGTTAATAATTACACACATGGGGGTGACACGGTGGCAGACCGGTAGCACTGCTGTCTCGCAGGGAGTCATGTCGCTGGTATTCCCTGCCTGGAGTTCCACATTGTGCTCCGGTTTCTTTCCAAAGATATGCAGATTTGGTGACACTAAAATGACACTAGTGTATGTGAGTGCTTGTATTCACCTTGTGATGAGCTGATGCCCCGTCTGGGATTGTTTCTGCCTCGTGCCCAATGCTAGCTGGAATGGGCACATCCCTGGATTGATGGATTTAATCATTAAACATCCTTTTCAGAGATATTGCAGTAAGGTGTCATCGGAATTTAATGGATGTTCCAGGCAATTCACAACACAGAGAAGCCAAACTTGTTCTCATCGTGATAATATCTCACACTGCCACCGGGTGGATTCCTCTAGGCTGACGTAAAGTATGCGCTCAAGTATAAACAGTAAAACGCTTGCATAGCAGGAGCGTCCACTGCAGCATTCGTTGTGTTGCGTGAAGTATAAACCCAGCCTAAGAGTTGATCATTTGGCCAAACTAAGTAACCGGGTAAGAAGGGCCTTGGTCAAGGAGGTGAGTGAGGAACCCAGTGGTCACTACAGCAGAGCCTCAGAAATCATCTGCTGAGATGGGAGGACCTGTCAGTAGGATAAGACCCTAATGTGTAGCCCATCGAGCTGCTTAATAGGCCGACATTCACTCTGGCTACTGTGGAACATGACTCGGACACAGACAGGCAGACATGTTTGAATCACCCCACACATGTTTATTTTGGTGCTCCATATGTACAATTACTTGCTCAATAGTCCCCAAGTCCCCAAAGTCCTGGCCACAACACAATGCCTTTTCCTTCTTCAGGCCACCTCCTTCTCTCTCCTCCAAACCTCGTCCGTCTTCCTCCCGACTCTAGTCACAATATGAAGGGAGGCGGCCCCTTTTAAATTCTCCCGGATGTGCTCCAGGTGTGTTCCGGCAATCTTCTACTGACACACCCCAGTGTGGCGGAAGTGCCGGCTGCATCCCCAGAAGAACTTTGGGCATCCCTGCTCCTCTTCCCCCCAGCACTTCCAGGTGTGGTGGAAGTGCTGAGGTCCAGGGCTCCAAAGGCATAGGGGCGCCCCCTGGCAGTGACCACGGGCCCCTACAGGGTTGAGCTTCAAAGCTCTGTACCCGTGGCCCCCAAAGGTACCAGGATGGTCGCCCCCAAAGGTACCAGGGTGGTCGCCCCCACATGGTTTAGGGGAAGGTGTAAGCCCTCCTCCGGTCCTCCTGGGCGTCCCACTACATACAGTGTAAAGAGTTAGACAAGTTCATTGGTGGCTCATTTTATGGCTTACATTCAGATCTTTTTCACTCTCTTTAGTTTAATTAATGGTCCATAGGGGTGCAAGTTCACACATACGGATATATTTTAGCTGTGCTGAGAATAAGAGTCACTGCAGACCATGGGCTTCCAAAATACAAGCATTCTCCGAGAAATTAGACAACAAAATTACAGCTGCTGGAAATGGCCAAAATATTATGAGTACTGTGAGAAAGAGTTAGAAGAGGGGCTTACACAGAGTTGTGTCACTTGCTGTAAATGATTTTTTTAAAGGACCAAATCTATTAAGTTAATGTTAATGGTAAATGTATCTTAGTTTTGCTTAATGTGAACAGAAAGTTGGCTTCGCTTAGAAAATCATGCATTTTATATGTGAAGCCTACCATTATAAGCTAACAATTTAATGGAATGTTCTTAATGTTCTGCTGTATTTCTGAATTTAGACAATAGAATGCCCTCAGATTGCAGTTAGACAGCCAGAAAGAAACATGAACTGTTAGATAGAAAGACATTAAGGGCATACAGTTTTCTGACCATTACGTTCCATTAACGTTACTGTTTGCACATTCCTAGTGAGTGTGATAACATATAGAATCTTTAAGAAATGTAACCTCGACACTTAAGAAAATCGTTGCCCATTGTTATTTAACCCTTGGTCAGGCGCAATGCAATTTGGCACAAGGTGTCTGTCAGGCACATGTCAGAAATGCTATTGTAAAACAGGAATTCAAAATGCGACTGCTTACATATATCAACAGTTTGGTGTAATGCTTTAAAAATACAACCTGTACATACTACACATGATTCAATTTAAAATAATTTTATCTGTTTATTCCACTTTTAACAAAAGACAAAATATCTGAGTACATTGTGCAAAAATATTATGTACATGACCCAGAGGATGTTCTTTGAAACAAACGTTTGTGCAAGAAGTACGTTATCTTCATGGAACTGATCAAAACTCCCCTTGTTTACTCTCTAGGCTCGTTTTCAAAGCATGACTTGTCAGACCAAAATGGCAGGCTCCAAACAAAGTGCAGTGTGGCAATTTTTGCATTCGTATCTTGAAAGCCTTCTGCGCCTTTGGTACATGGAGAGCACCTTCTTCTTTTTGCTGATGGTCCTGGTGTGTTTCTTTCATCTTCACTTTCTGCCTCTTCTCTGGGCGGGTGATATTTTTGCAAACTTGCTTGAAGATGCCTTGGCATTCCCACTGTTTTTACACTCCATTGGGGTAGTTCTCCTGCAACATGTTCTTTGGAGAGCATCTTCAGAAATATCCTTCTACTTACTGTTTCTAAACCATTCCTCAGATAAATGACTTGACTGTTAATGCCAGCTATATTGATCATGATGAAAAATACTACCATGGGCCATCGCTTGATGTTTCGAGCTACATCGTATGTAGCACACATTTGGTCTGCAGTGTCCACATCGCCTTTTGAAGCATTAGAGTACACATGGAATGTGTCTAATAGGAACGGTGACAAAATATAAAGTAACTAGCCAACCCGCGCATAATTATGTATTGATGGGTGAACAATTCCTGAAAGACACAGTTGTCCAAATGGGGTGGGTCTGAGGATACGACTGTAAGTGAATGAAAAGATGGAACTCTGGAGACAGCAACATACAATTGTCCGTGACTGAAAACTGGAGGACCGCCGCCGCGCCCCCACCTCCCAGAGCGAGGGACGGTGATGGAGTGAGGGGCGCCCAGTGAGGATGCCCTTTCTGCCCCCTCCGCCTCTCCGGAGAGAGGGCGGAGAAGCGGGCCCGAGAGGTTTCGGGTCCTAACCGTCCAATGACGGATCGGCACAACCGGTAACAATCCTTCCGCAGGTTCACCTACGGAAACCTTGTTAGGACATTTACATCCTCTAGATAGGCAAGTTCGATCGTCTGACGCCCATTCTAGTCTGCCGATTTCTTAGTCATCCCTTAGTCATCGTTCAGTACACACTGCCTGCTCATGTGCCCACCCCCAACTCCTCACCTGAATTGCTTTCGTCTGTGTACAGTCCACATGAACTTGTGAGGCACGTTGACTGTTCATTTTCCAAACACCGCCTCAGTCGCTTTAGTCTGTGCTACAGTTCACATGCACCTGTCAGCCACGTTCGGGCTGGGTGAGGTTTCCCGTGTTGATTCAAATTAAGCCAAAAGCTCCACACCTGGTGGTGCCCTTCCGTCAATTCCTTTAAGTTTCAGCTTTGCAACCATACTTCCCCTGGAACCCAAAGATTTTGGTTACCCGGGTCATGGGAATAACATCGCCGGATCGCCAGTCAGCATTGTGTATGGTCGGAACTACGATGGTATGTGATCTTCTTCGAACCTCCGACTTTCGTTCTTGATTAATGATAACATTCTTGGCAAATGCTTTCGCTCTCGCACCATGGTCAGCTGCTTAGTGAATTGTTGGTGGGCGGGGCTCGGTCTTGCGTGCGTCTTGCTTGCCAGGCATATCTTTTTGAAAGTTTGTCCCTGAACCTTATAGGCAAATTTGAATCTGATGGGGTCAGGCAAATCCAACAAATAAGGACAGTTTGTGAGGTAGCAGCTGCAATTGTTTTAAACTCTAGTACATTGCGGTGAATGCTGGTAACAGTCAGTCTAGTGCCTTTACAGAGACTTCTTGCTGGCATGAGGTTTCTGAGAAGCATGACGACTGAACCTATTTTAAGTTTGACTTTATGCGGAGGCATGCCAGTGGGAGTAATGGCTGCCTGGCGGGTCATGGGAATAACACCGCCGGATCGCCAGTCGGCATCGTTTATGGTCAGAATTATGACGGTATGTGATCTTCTTCGAAACTCCGACTTTCGCTCTTGATTAATTAAAACATTCTTGGCAAATGCTTTCGCTCTCGCGCAAATTGTTGTTGTGTGTGTGCCATGGTCGGCTGCTTAGTGAATTGTTGGTGGGCGGGGCTCGGTCTTGCGTGCGCCTTGCTTGCCATGGACTTAGTGAATTTTATATATATACATACTGTGTATGACAATGCATTATTGCAATATATGGTAATAGAGAATCCCATTTTGTCAGTGATGACGTATTTGGGCGCAGTGTGCCTGTGGGATCTCTGAGACCATATCTGTCTTCCACGATGTTGAATCTGTGATTACTCATCACGTTGTCCAGCTCCGCCAACCAGAACATGAGATATCTGAAATTGTGTCATTTGTGTGCCTGTCAGATCAGTTGCGCCTGACGGAGGGTTAAAGGATAAACTTCATTTTTCACCTGAAGCAGCCTACTCTTCACCAGTGATCAGTGGTCTTTATCTAATAGCTGTTTTGGCCATAGTGTGGGGGTCATCATTCTTAATGGCAGTGTTGTCTTGTTGGAGTGGAAGAGGCTATCCTTCATTTTCATTCGATTTTTCATCGTCCTTACGGATATCGGAAAGTTCAGAGCTAGCATTTCACGTTCCTCTGTGTTTGAGACTGCAGGAGTGATGGCTGCTGGGACTGCACATACAGCACTGGGGCTGCCACATTGTGGGGTAGACTCGGGCGGAGCATCGAAGAAAGTTTCTCCACAGATTTCTTTGTTCCCTCTTTTTTCTTCCATTTGTGTGACCTGTTGTAAGTCTACGCTATTAGCCTTGAGGTTTCTACACGTGGTTCATGTGGCCGCTTTTCGACTGTTCTAACTGGCTGGCTGCCTGCACAGGAATGATGGAACACTCACTTTTCCTACAAGAAAGGGGGGAGTTACGTTTAAAAGAAGTGCTAAAACATGCACATTCATTTTGTTTTTTTATGAACAAATCCATGAAACAAAAATAATACACAGCAAGTTGATGTGTAACTGTCATTGGCAATTAGGTCTTTCAAGGGAGGCATCCTTCTGTTCACAGTCTCTTATCTTGCTTATATGGTAAGTTCGCCCCTGCTCATTAAACTAATACATGTCACCTAAAAATGATTACATCCAATAAGCATTCCAGTTTATATGGTTTAGAGCTGAATAAATGTGTGTAGAAATAATGATAAGGTCAGAAGAGTGACTATCTAATAACTGTACAGCCGGTGAATCTGTTAACTGAACAAGAGGTACCTAAATGAGTATTTTGTGTTTTCTAATCCACTCTTACTTATCATGGTGCCATGCATGCATTTTGCATGTTGGTCAGATGCTGAATGCAAGTAAGAATTTCACCATATTCTCTACACGTGACTATACTTTTACTATTACTTCTACTGTCACTACAATTACTATAGCTGCTGTAAATGGGGGGATTAACTCACTGGCATGTCTAGTATTTTCAAAAGCATTTACTTTTTTGAGCTGTGACATTGACAAGAGCAATACTCTTCATGCCCAGGAAAAACGTCAGAACTTTCTGCTGCTTCTTTAGCTCTTGTAGCCTTCTGGCACAGCAATATTTTCTTTCTTTGCTTACCCGCTTTACCTTCAACATGCAGAGAGTACACCTTTGCATGCCTGACTTGTTAACCATGTCTCTTTATTGCTCTCTCGGATGACATGGTTCCCTCGCAGCTATTGGCTTCTGTCTGCCAGCCTGTGTGTCACTGTCATGTCAGTCACAGTTTAGCAGTGTGGCTTTGCGTTTGGTTCCCCTCAATACACCACAGAAGAAAGGCAATCGAGAAACGTGCGGAAAGATGACATTTTCAGATTATTTTTCTGTTTTTCAAAAGGATGGTGCTGACCCAGTTTCCTTCAGTCTGAGTTATCTCACTGCAACTCCTCACTGTTAACATTTTGAATTTAAACTTCAATAGTATAGCCATGCCTGTCTTTATGGCCAAATAGCAGTTTTTTAGTTTCAAGATTCATGCCCATCTATTGCAATGGTTCACTCAAAATTCTCCTACCTGTCTGCATTTTAGTACAACAACAGTTCAGGGTAGAATTTCAAGCTGCCTTTTTTAGAATTCTTTTTTACAATTTATTTGTTTATTTTTTTATACGCCATGTGCATACAAATAGAATCATGTCACATGACCAAGATCGGTGTCTCAATAACATTAGCAGAAGTCCTATAAATGTGGTGAGGACTCCATGTATCTTATCCCTTGGATGGATAAAACTCAAAGTCCTTAGTAGTAGTTAGTTTTCCAATTAAACAGGCCAAGTTCTAGACTGCATTTCAGCTTTTTAATCTCTTTTTTGACTTTCAACTTTGATTTTTGAGTTGTCCCAATACTTTGTTCGCTCATGTATCTTTTTGATCTTCAGGTTTTGAACCTGCCTGGGCCGACTTTGATTCTTGTCTTGAGTTATTATCTCCCAGTCCTTTTCTGTCACTAACAATATTCCCTGGAAACTCTGTCTCATAACATTTAGGAGTCATAGGACAAACCTTCTTCTTTAGTGAATGCCAAGCTCTGTTTTTTTCGTGCGTAATTTACTCTACTTTTCAGGACACCAACCACTAAGACTCCCTCCTGACTCTTTTCACTTCATGAACATTTTTCTGGTCTTTCCTCTCCCTTTGTTCCACATATTTCTCTTCCTATTAAGAGTGTAAACAGCTAGGAGTAGTCGAGTGGCTGGTAATCTGTAGCGTCCACTAGCACACCGTGTCATCTGATAACGTCCAGTTGCCAGCTTGCCTCCCACAGATTTATGTCACTTTGGTCCTCCCTAGGGCAAACGTTGTGTGGGGAAGAGCCCGGACACAGACAGGTAGACAAGATGGTTTCACCACACACACGTTTATTGTACATTATTTACAATATCCAAGTGCACAATCCCAGTGCCTCCGCACCAATCATCCCTTAAGTCCTGGCCACACTCACAATGCCTTTACAGTCTCTGGTCCGCCTCCACTCCTCTCCACCAAGCTTCGTCCTCTTCCACCCGACTCTTGCCCCTGACTGGAGGGAGGCGGCCCCTTTTATACACCCCGGAAGGACTCCAGGTGCATCCTGAGGGCTTCTGTAGCCACACCCATGTGTGGCGGAAGCTCTGTCGGTGTATCCGGAAGTCCACCGGGTGTCCCCAATACTCTTCCCCCCAGCACTTCCGGGTGTGGCGGAAATACTGAGGTCCAGGGCTCCCAAGGCATCAGGGCGCCCCCTGGCGGTGACCACAGGCCCCCAAAGCAACCAGGGAGGACGCCCCCTCGTGTCCTGGAGGAGGCGCAAGCCCTCCTCCACTCCTCCTGGGCATCCCGGCCAGGCATGAACCCCCGCCGGGTACCACAGTTGTCATAGGCGTTTCAGCCACATGAGCGTGTTCAGCACTATGATAGGCTGGGAACCGATCAGCGGATGCAGGTACCTGACTTTCATTTTCAATCTCTAGATCACTTGCATTAAAATTGGAATTCAATAATTCAGAGTCTGATTCAGCAATAATATGCAAAAAATGAATAAATATTATTTTGCTTTGCACATTCGCTTCGCTCTCTCGCCCAATTTAAGTGATATTTTACATTCATTGTTAATGCTAGTCATGCACACGCAGGGATTTGTTGTCAAGTCAGCAAGTTTAGCAGTCCTAAAAAGAGTCTACCTATTATGTAAAGGCGAATTGTATTGTCGTTAACAGTTTTTTTTTTACCTCTACCCCTGAATGTTAGTCGACATCTGCCCTCAACCCCTTGTGTTAACTAAAGTCGACATCCACCCTAAAAGAGTTAACAGGACAATGAAAAACATTTATTGCTAGACTCACTGGTACAGAAACATCCCATGACAGCACATCAGGTAGACAAATGACAAAAATCACTACAGAGTACAATGGCAATAATAAAAATAAATTCAGAAATTTGTGACTGTAATGAATTAAAAGTAAATCTGATAATCTGATAAAAACATACAATATGTATAAGATAAGTAGGTATAAGTTAGTAAAATTGAATTGCTAGTACACACCGATGCAGTTGTATGATTCTTCCTTACTTTACAAAGTAAGTATTGTAGCCATATGCATAGCCACTGGCTTATCATTAGAGGCTACAAATTAAAGCACAGTCTTCTTATATGATACGCTACCGTGGCTGTCCGTTTCCCTGTCCAGGATTTTAAATCACATGTAGCTCGCAAACTGTTTGACTTATTGAACTGAAATTTGGTTTGCATATACTACATGACCTCTACTGTCCGCTTTCGGGGATATGATTTTTATTACTCTTTTTATTTTAGTTTATTGTAGATTCAACTCTTGGCAGCAGCCAGCATCCCTACCACCTTTGCTGTCACTTCCCCTACCTCTTCATATCTTAAATCATTCTTGAGGCAGATTGAACACTTAAGTGCCAGCTTAAGTGAAAATTAATAAAAAACGTACTAAGTAATTGCAACACAAACACTGACTTAGAAAAGAAGCTGATGAAAGAAGAGAAGAAGCGGACCGCTAGGATGGAGAAAACAAGACCTGCTCACAAAGCAGCAAGCACATCAACCTCTGAGCAAACGAATTGTAAACGTACAAAGAAAGAGGATGAAAACTATAAGTCAAGTGTATTCACTGCATGTTATCGTGCAGTACGCCATTACTGGTAGATAATAATCCAGCAACACCGACAATGATGAAAGAGTAATTAAGCGATCAACACGGCAACAGCCCCACAGCTCTAGGTTTTAAATGCATTGCTAATTCAAAGTATAAGCACCTCTCAAATGGACTGACATTACAAATTTCATTAAAAGTCTGTAAATATGATCCAACACTGTTCACTGCTATCCAAGACTTGATTGATTACACTATTCACATTCGCTGCTATAGTGCTAAAAATGTTCTAATAAATGGAAAAACTTTCTAACATCATGCATTGATTGGATGGTGATATTGCCCTCTTTGCATACTGTGGGAAAGATATGGTAAACAGGAATCAGGATAAATGTTTAAAGATAATCATTATATTTGAGTAACTGCATATTTTGATGTTTCCAAAATTCTTGGCTACTGGAAAGGTTCTGGCATTAAATATGAAACATAAACACATATTCCACAATGTGTCTTTGTGTTAAATGTTTTAGTGAAATTCAAAGCAAAAGGAAGAAAAAAGTTTACAATTCACACACAAAAGTTTTAGCTTGGCGGCACGGTGGCGCAGTGGGTAGCGCTGCTGCCTCGCAGTTGGGAGATCTGGGGACCTGGGTTTGCTTCCCGGGTCCTCCCTGCGTGGAGTTTGCATGTTCTCCCCGTGTCTGCGTGGGTTTCCTCTGGGCGCTCCGGTTTCCTCCCACAGTCCAAAGACATGCAGGTTAGGTGGATTGGCGATTCTAAATTGGCCCTAGTGTGTGCTTGGTGTGTGGGTGTGTTTGTGTGTGTCCTGCGGTGGGTTGGCACCCTGCCCGGGATTGTTTCCTACCTTGTGCCCTGTGTTGGCTGGGATTGGCTCTAGCAGACCCCTATGTTCGGGTTCAGCGGGTTGGAAAATGGATGGATGGATGGAAGTTTTAGCTTGTTGTGTTTCTGTTTAAGGCTCAAATCATAGTTACATTTCTTTAAGTTACTATATGTTTACATTCACTTTTACGTTCATGGTCAGAAAATGATATGCCTCTGTACTATTATTGATCAGTGGTGTTGTGTTCACCAGTGACCTTGTTCTTTAAATATGCTCTTGGAAATTCACCTTGCATGTCGGCTTAGTTGAACAGTCTTTTCCCAGCGCCCCCTGATGGCCAAGGCCAGCATGGTACCATAGAGCTGTAGCAGCAAGATGTGGAAGGGATAGCCCCCATAACCCGAACATAGTATATAATACTGATGCCAGGAGTGGGCTAAAAATTAGCAGAAAACTTGCAAATAAATTTAAAAGCAAAACACACATGCAGAAGAAAACTGGAAATGCGTCGATGTGTTTGTTCTTAATGTTAATATCTTTTTTAATGGACTTCTATGAGAACTTGTATGTAAAATTTGTATGTAAAATATGTGAGTCTACTCCTTTACTAGCATTACCTAGAATGCTGTGCAGTTGATATGAACAGGTAGGAGTGAAGAACTCATGTGCTTTAGTGTTGTGTTTATCATTCAGTTATCAACGGCAGTGGAGGAGCAAAAATATCAGGAAAAAAAAACAGAAGTTTATACCTGCTATCAAATCTGTGGGGGCAAGCCATAGTGAATTCATCCATCCTGTCTGTCACTGTCTGCAAGAAATTTCACTGTTCTGACATTTAAGTCTATTAATTTTATCTCAGGGAGGCCCAGTGGTGCAGTTGCTTCTCAGCTCAGGTCACATTTTTGGTCACAATAGCTGGTCCAGCATAGATGGCTGACACTTCTGTAGCCTTCAGGGACACTAAAAGACCATTACACCATTATAATCCTCTCAAACCTGGTTCAGTTTCTACTCCCCCATTGACTTCAATGCAGTCCTCTGAGTCTGACGAACTTCCCAAACATTTCTGCAATTTTATTGAAGTGGAGGTGAAGCTAATTCAGCAGGATTCCCTCATCACTAGTCTGTACCTTTCTTTTTACAAACTCATTCTAGTCAATCTGTAACGTTATATCAGAAATATAGTAGAATATCAAGAATGTTCCATGAACATACTAGGTGGATGGACAAAGCAGAATCTCCCATTATCTACAGTATGTAACTAGAACTTACTTCTATTATAATTAAGCCAATAATTACTGTTTGTGAATATTACAGTAATAGTAACATTAGGTTTGCTCTTACACTCTTTGTGCATTCTGAATATATTAGGCTAGTCAGTTTATTTTACTATATAGGGCTACATGTTAAAATTATGATTGTGCTCTCACCATCACAGTAATCCAGCAGTTTACACAGAGAGCTGCCTTTTGGAAATTTGTTTATACTGCCACTGATTGGTGACATTTTTTTTCACTTGTGACACAAATTCAGTGTATTTACGGAAAACATGAAATGCAAATAAAAGTATGTTTCTGAAAAGTTGCCCTCAAGTACGTATTTTTCTGAGCAAGTCTCGATAAATGACATTGCTACTTATAAATGGCTGTAAATTCCCCCTGGACATTCTGAAATTGTCAAACTGCTGTTTTGCATCAGGCCCCTCCACATTGTCTTTGCACCACTTGTGGCTCCTCTCTTGTGTTCACAGGTTTCTGTGTACTGATCCAGAAGTGATGAATTCACTCAGTCCATCTTTGAGCATTTGTTATCATGAGTTTTGTTATCCCTCCTCAGTAATGCAAATGATGCACAGCAGATATTGTCAAGAGTTTCAGTTACTCTTCGATCAACTATGAGAATCGACAAGACACAGTCTAAGTGACCAGTTGTCCTAGCTATGGTGGTTCCAGTATCTTGCAACCAGCTGCCCGCCTTAAATTTTTACACACTATAGCCACTACATTTTATAGAGAGTGGTGTATTAAAACAAACCAAGAACATTCAGTGAATGTATTTTTGTGGAGAATCACATTGATAATGACAGAAGTATAAGGAGAATAGCCAGACTGGTTCAATGTAATGAAACGGTCACAAGTAATAATATCCTTTAACAATTGTGCTGTGCAGAAGGGCAGCTTTGAACACACAACAAATTAGACTTTGAAATAAGAAGGCTACAGCAGCAGAAGGCCAGGTCAGCTGAAACAGGAAGAAGAGGTGACAGTGATCATGTGATCACCAAAACTGGACAAATGAAAATTTGAAAAATGTTGCCTGGTCCCACAAATCTTGCTAATGGTGTTGTCACAATTTGGCTCTAGTAATGTGTCGTTTCATAAAGCACATATCATCTCAAGCTGCCTCCATGCCGTCCATTTATTCCAATAGAACTCTTTTGGGATGAGTTGAGATGGAAAGTTCACAGTATGAATGTGTAGACAAAAAATCAGTAGTGATGCTATCAAGTTAGCATGAACATCGATTGTTAAGGAATGTTTCTAATGCCTTGGTGAATACATCGTCCAAAGAATGCAAGAATCAAAAGGGGACCCCACCCAATACTTGACATAAAGTGGTGACTAAATTCAAATATATCATGCCGTCTCAAACAGAGCTAGATAAAGAAGTGCTGGTGTTAGCCTTGTTAATGGGACTTTTTACATGTTTATATTTAAATGTACAACTACTTTATCACTACAGTCATATGAAAAAGTTTGGGAACCCCTCTTAATTCTTTGGATTTTTGTTTATCATTGACTGAGCTTTCAAAGTAGCAACTTCCTTTTAATATATGACATGCCTTATGGAAACAGTAGTATTTCAGCAGTGACATTAAGTTTATTGGATTAACAGAAAATATGCAATATGCATCATAACAAAATTGGACAGGTGCATAAATTTGGACACCCCAACAGAGATATTACATCAATACTTAGTTGAGCCTCCTTTTGCAAATATAACAGCCTCTAGACGCCTCCTATAGCCTTTGATGAGAGTCTGGATTCTGGATGGAGGTATTTTTGACCATTCTTCCATACAAAATCTCTCCAGTTCAGTTCAATTTGATGGCTGCCAAGCATGGACAGCCTGCTTCAAATCATCCCATAGATTTTCAATGATATTCAAGTCAGGGGACTGTGACGACCATTCCAGAACATTGTACTTCTCCCTTTGCACGAATGCCTTTCTAGATTTCGAATTACGTTTTGGGTCATTGTCTTGTTGGAATATCCAACCTCTGCGTAACTTCAACTTTGTGACTGATGCTTGAACATTATAATGAAGAATTTGTTGATATTGGGTTGAATTCATCTGACCCTCGACTTTAACAAGGGCCCCAGTCCCTGAACTAGCCACACAGCCCCACAGCATGATAGAAGCTCCACCAAATTTGACAGTAGGTAGCAGGTGTTTCTTTTGGAATGCGGTGTTCTTCTTCCACCATGCAAAGTGCTTTTTGTTATGACCAAATAACTCAAATTTTGTCTCATCAGTCCAAAGCACTTTGTTCCAAAATGAATCTGGCTTGTCTAAATGAGCATTTGCACACAACAAGTGACTCTGTTTGTGGCGTGAGTGCAGAAAGGGCTTCTTTCTCATCACCCTGCCATACAGATGTTCTTTGTACAAATTGTGCTGAATTGTAGAACAATGTACAGATACACCATCTGCAGCAAGATGTTCTTGCAGGTCTTTGGAGGTGATCTGTGGGTTGTCTGTAACCATTCTCACAATCCTGCGCATATGCCGCTCCTGTATTTTTCTTGGCCTGCCAGACCAGCTGGGTTTAACAGCAACTGTGCCTGGAAATTTGTGACTTTGAATGAGCTGCTTCACCCGCACATTGAAGGAAAGACAACTGTAATGAGATCGTCCATCAGTGTTGTCAAAAAAGTTGCCTGCATGCTCTACTATTTAGCAGATGAGGGGTGATTACGCAGCACTGCCAACGCCTTTCAGTTGTCCAGACAGGTGGTTTCTAAACTAGTAAGGCAAGTGTGTGTAGCAATTACAGTCTACCTGGGCCCTCTGTGTATATAATTACCTGTTACTGAGTCCAAAGTAGAAGAACTTGTAGCAAGGTTTCACTGAGCCTTGGCCTCCCTCATTGCATTGGTGCCGTGGATGGGAAATAAAGCAGTCATCCACAAATTCCATGGATTTTTTGAGCAGAACATGGTGTTACAGTCACGATTATATCGCCACCTGTTGTTTTGGAATGCTCTTGATGGTGCTTGACAGTGGATTTTTGTTTATTCATGTGGATGGAGGTTTTTAAAAAACACTTTTATTTTATTTAAGAAAGAACTAGGAAAACTTCTGTTTTAAAAAATTACCCGGGTATGTGTGGACTAGGCTTTAAACCCCTTCTTTCATTATGGTTGCATTGTATGCATTGTACTTACAGCTGAGGACCATTGGTTGTGAATTCTTGTGCACACACAAGCCCACCTCTAAAACTTAAGATGAAATCAAAACAAATCAAGCTTTTAATTTTTAATAAATCTGTACATTTTTTGAAGACATGTTTACATATCATTATGGGTTATTGAGTGTAGATGGATTGGGAAAAATAGTGAATGTGTCCATTTTAAATCAAATATATAACAAAATAAAGTTCTATAGATTTATGTTTTTCTGAATCTACTGTATTAATCAGTAATGATAAGATTCTCAAAACATTTTTATCTCAGTATCTCTTAATATAAAACAGCGGTTCTCAAACCGTGGAGCGCGAATGTTGCCATATGTGGTGTAATTTCACTATTCGTAGGAAAATTTTAAACTTGTATTGGTGTATCGGCAGCAAAAAATATAGAAATAAATTTTATTAGGATTTCAAAAAAACGTTAAGGGGACGCGATTAAAACTGTTATGAAAACTCGGGTCGCAAATACTTAAAGGTTGAGAAACGCTGATATAAAACATTTGCTGCAAACATGAGCAAACTTTCCATTCCAAATCCATTATTGAGCCTACTGTTCCCTGTTCAGTGTCATGAGCAGTGAAAGCTCATCCCAGATAGGATGTCATCCCATTACAGGGGCAAATCCACATCCACTGGGCCAATGACAACTTCCAATCAATTTACAGGATGTCTGTGTTATGATCAGGAGCCTGAGCCCTTAGAAGAAGCCTTCACAAATATGGAGGAAAAAATGTAAACTCCACAGAAGTCCGCTTTGCCCAAGTCCTTATATCCCAGATTTAATTACATTTGGAGTGATCATGAGAAAGACATTCCTATATAAAAACTAATACAAACACGCAGATCTGGCTTCTATTTTGTGAATAATGTATTAGAATAGAAATGAAACAAAAGTCTTCAAGTGTTATCTCATCCAAAACCCCAGTTCAGTGACATTTCTGAGTTCCACACAACACTTGTTTGATGTACAAAATAACTTTTATTCAAAAACTTTTACAAATAATGAACACTTTCAAGTTTAGATTAGGTACTGCAAAAGATCTACTGTTAACGGTTAAATGATTTCTAAAGAGTAAAAGCCTGTATAAATTATTTTAGTGGCAGGAACATGAAACAGACAGTTTTACAGACTGCAGAACTCATGAACAACACAACACTCATGTATATGATAAATAAAATCAGGGAGATGCTAATGAGTGATTTCTCAACATCAATAATGTGTTAACGACATGTTAAAATTGTTAAACTATTTGTAAATATTTCAATGACACATGACGTGGGGTATGCAATATCATTTAATGGCATTTATAACTACAACTAGGAGTATTCTACCGAAAAACGGTCCTTTTTAGGTGTGTACGCATGTGAACAGCACCTACTGCAATAGCCATGTTTGTCTGTCTCTCCACATGAAACAAATCAGCTTCCAGTTTACCCGATTTTGTTGAGGTTTAGCAACACTTTTCATTCAAAGAGATTTGTCAGCACAGTTCAATTTTCATTGTGATATCTCGACTACAATACACTGTACACATTTTTGAAATCTCAGAGTCTCCAACTGAAAACCATTGGCAGTTCTGTAAGATTGATATCTTAAAACTGAGAAACATTATGTGTGATTTTAATGACAAATTATTTTACTGTTTCAATTATACCTTAAAAGAGGTTACTTAAACTTGCATAGTTTACATATTTTATTCTTTTTCATGTATGACAGTTGCTCCTGATGGCAAAGCACTGAAATACCTGTAGTTGTGCACACCGAAGTGAGTACATCTCAAGCAGAACACACAATGGGTCAGACATAGGCACAGAGTGTTAACAAATATGAAAGGTTCAACATTAAATTTGCATGTATTATTCAATCTAATAATCATATTCTTTGTTTAATATGGTAGCAATGATATTGTTTATTTACTCATCACTATCTCATGCTGTGCCAGAATGCAGCTATAGGTCTCATTATACACTAATAGTCTAAATTCTGCTTCTGCCCAATCTTGTGCTCATCTCTACAGCTTCCCTCCATCTTGTACAATCCTCAGTTACAGCAGCTCACTTTTCCTGCTCCTTAAAATCGAAGAGGACAAGTAACATTGTCATGGACTGGGAGTTCCAAAGAACGGAGTCCTAAACACTTTCAATTATGCCCACTAAAAGTGGGATATCACCGTCAAACACTGGCTAGTAATAAGGACAAGCACTGTTATTCTTCACAAAAAGTATTCCAAATGCAATGAAGCTCTGTACAGCACAAAAGGCAAATAAAATGTGTGAAGCAATAAGGCAATCCAAAGCAAACAAGTCCAAATGTGGTTATTGTGAAGGTCAAAAATCCAAAGAATCATGAATCCTACAAAACATACAAAAGCACAAGATCTCACCACTCCTTAGTGCATTCAAAATGAACCACCTGGATCTGTGGGGGATCTTCTAGATTTGCAGGGTGTAGGGCAGTTCCTGGCGATGATTGGCAGGTGGCCCTTCCTCTTGGGGGAATCACCCATAAAACATGAGGAACCTTACATAAACAAAATCAAAAACAAACAATAATGTGCATAATCAACAAAAGTTTCATCAACATAATCATTGTAAATCAAAACAATAATCATGAACAAAATAGATATAAAACATGAATTTGAACCCCAGCCAGGTGATGAACCCTAACTGAAACTTGACAAACATGATATTCATATTCACAAATACAAAAAATAAAAGCAACACAACTTGTGTAGGAATGTATGAAAGATGGCCCAGCGGCACTTTATGCTAGGGTGGCTAAACCGGTACTCCATATTTCTGTTAGACTAACAACAACTTCACGACTGCATTATCTAAAGATTATAATGATTCGATACTCCTCTGATACTTCAGTTAGTCAGCAAAGCACTACAATGTTCTGCTATCCATCATATTCAGATGCAACAATTTTAACTTGAGACTTCAGCACACATTTTAAATCTTCTTTGGCCTTCAATTAGACACCAACCCTCTACCTTCAAGAACTAAGAATAGCATATAATGTTTCATTATTTGAGTCAGAGGCTGCTGTCTAGGAAAGCAATATGAAATTGTAAAATCATATTAAAAAAACATATTTTATGTACTCTACTAGTACATGTACTGTAATTACATTTCATTATCACTGTTACCAAAATATGCAATTAACGAAACTGTGACAACAAACTCTTTGCTGAAGTGACCAGAATTTCGAAAAATGCTTCAATTTTCAAACCTGATAACCAAGTCTCTAAATGCACCTGGATGTAATGCCATTTGTTCTTACTTTTTATCTGTTACTTACCCTATTTGTTATTCTTTATTTCATTGAGAATGGAGATAACACAATTCCTGCTATGCTGGCATCAATGGTGACCAATGCTGAACAACAGCAAAACAACAGAAAAATGTCCATGAAACAAAATCTCAGATGACTTGTGTTGCCAAATTCACCTGTGAGCTATTTTCCATTCACTTTCTTTTTTGGATCATTACTAGAAACAGGAAAATTGTGGTCACTCAAAATAAAAAAGATGGTCAAAAGATAACGCAAACACCCCCATACCAGGATGAATGAAGAGGCAGGGCCAAACCTCAAATGAGGAGGTGCCAACTGGGCCAAACCCTGTTTAATTCAAACAAAAAAATTAAGAAAACCAACACTTGAGTGTGCTGTTTGTGTGGTATAGTCTCCCTTTGGGAATCACTTGGCACCGAGCTCTGGCCTTGATCTGCACATTAGCAAGGTCAACACTGAAATGAGAAGCCACCTTCCAGGAGCGTCCTGCTTTATACCAGGCAGACTGGAAGAGGCAGAGCTTCCTTGGCTTTGTTGCCATCAAGGGGTGGTTTCTCAAAGGCTGTGAGGGAAAATCGAGACAAGACCATTAGTGACAGCACCCCCTTCTCGTCCTGGGGTAGTACTACTTATTTTAGGATGAACCTGAGAGGTGACCCTCTGGTATGTCTGTGTGACAACCACATGCACACACACACATGCCTACCAATGCCAGTGTCTTGCATCTAATGTTTATCTGCATCATGTTTACTTCTGTCAAGTGAGCACTGAGATTGATTTTTTTATTTCTGATGGAACCTTGGTCTGTTGCCAACAAGGAAGATCAGAGTATGAAAAAACTGTATGAAACCCCCCAGGCCAGAATGGTTTACATACATGTTGTTAATAAATTTTAAATATTAGCTTTGTAAGAATGGTATGTGCCCATTATTCCATATTTATACTTTTTTTTTTACTGTATTTTCTCTGTCTTTGAATGTCATAAATTTTGCCTGAGTAAAACAGCAACAGTTTGAATGCACAAAATTCAATTCAATTCAATTCAATTTTATTTGTCATTCAGCAGAACATCCAAGATGTGCTGCAGAACGAAAATACGATGCACAAGACATTAATAAAAACACATAGTTAAAATCAGCCTACAATAAAATACTAAAATGCTTCATTTAAAAGACGAACAGCAGTAGGAAAACTGTTTTTAAACCTGGTAGTTCTACATTTCAGGCTGCAGTACCTTCTGCTTGAGGGCATGAGGGAAAAGAGTTCAGAGGCAGGATAAGTAGGGTCTCTAGAAATCCGCACAGCTCTGGCCAGACAGCGTTGTTTTGCCAAATCTTGTACATTTGGCAACGGGGCTCCAATGATCCTCTCCGCAGCCCTCACCACTTTCCTCAGTGCTTTCCAGTCCGAAGCGCTGCAGCTCTCCTGCCACAGAGAGCTGCTGCTGGTTAGCACGCTCTCTATGGTCCCTCTGTAAAAAGTGGTGAGGACTGACTTACTGAGATGGGCCCTCTTTAGCCTCCGCAGAAAGATCTAGCGCTGGTGAGCTTTCTTGATGACAGAGGAGGTATGCAGGGACCAGGTGAGGTTGTTCGTCACATTAACTCCCAGGAACTTAGTAGACTGCACAATTTCCACAGCAGTGTTCTTAATGTAGACCAGGATGTGTATCAGCTGTTTCTTCCTGAAGTCGATCACCAGTTCTTTTGTTTTTTCGACATTCAGTATCAGATTGTTTTTATCACACCATTCCACAAATGACTTCACCTCCTCTCTGTAATCCCCCTCCCCGTCACCTCGAATGAGACCCACCACTGTTGTGTCGTCCGCATACTTAATAATTTGGTTTGTGCTGCAACTTGGCACAACAATCATGGGTCATGAGCGTGAAGAGGAGGGGACTTAGAACACACCCCTGTGGAGAACCTGTGCTCAAGGAGATGGTATCTGATTTATTCTTTCCTATCCGTACGTACTGTGGCCTATCCATTAGAAAGTCCAATATCTAGTTTTGCAGAGGTATGCTCAGTCCCAATGGGCCCAGTTTGCTGATCAAATTCTGAGGGATGATGGTATTAAAAGCCGAACTAAAATCAACAAACAGCATGCGGACCATAGCGTCTCTATTCTCCAGATGTTCCAATGAAAAATGGAGTGCAATAGATATGGCATCCTCTGTGGCACGGTTGGAGCGGTAGGCGAATTGGAGTGGGTCAAATGAGGAGGGTAGGACAGAAGTAATGTGGTCCTTGATCAGCCTCTCGAAACATTTCATCACTATTGATGTTAACTGCATTGCATAGAGAGTCGATGCTCACTATCTGGAAAACCACAGAAAAAGCTTCCAGATTGTGGAATAATTATACTTTTTTTTTCAGTAAATGCACAGTAACCATACATTATTACAATTCACTTATTCTGGATATTGCATAGGCACATAATCCAGTGGTGTATTGAATAGCGTGTTGGGGAAACACATTCAGTACATACAGGAACACATCTAGTAATCTGGTATATTGTATGTGCATCACAGCACTGCACAGTGGCACCAAAGTTGCATGGGCACACTCAAGGTAGCCAGGCACTCTGTAACAGCAGATTATCAATTTATTAATCCTCTTCGCTTCTGATGGTGCATAAGGCCCGAATGTCTCTCCTCCAGCTCTCATGGTCTTGAACAAGCCAGTTGAAATCATTTCAGATCTTGCCCATCTATCACTTTCACTTCTTTCCCAACAGTCCTTCTGTGTAGTGTAGTAAGATTTTTCCATTGGAGAAATCACAGTAATGTGCACAGTAGTGCATGTTGGTGTGTTGTCATGTTAAAAATATGCAGCATGTCACAATTTTAATAAACGCACTGCGTTGTGATGTGAAGGAGAGGCAAAAAATAGAATCGATTTTACTGGTGTGGAACAAATTAAATGCTTTACATGGCTGCAGAAAACAACAGAGGCAAACACAGATGTGTGAATGAGGCTTTAGAGAGCAGCATTAAGTGTTTTCCACCAAAAAACCCTTCAAATTCCAATGAATTCTTTTACTTTTTGTGTTTAGCAATTGCGAAATCTCCTGAAATACTAATTTCAGTATTAGTTTTAGAGAACTGTATACAAACCAAAACTTGCCTGTTTTCTTCATCACTACCCGCCATTCTTAACTACTGTCGCTGGGTGCAGGAACAACAGACTTCTGGTAGAAAACCTGCAGCACCAACCGGGTCGTCCCATATAATGTACAATCAAAATAAACAAAAGAAGCCCCTGTTTTGACATTGTTGCTCTTGTTGTTGGGCGGAAATTTATAACAGAAAAACTTGGCTTCCTAGCTGTGGTCTCAGTTTGACTGGGAGCTCTGTCTGTTGGTCCGCCCTTGCAAAAATGACGTCTCCTTCCAGGAAGCTGGGGTTCTTATGGACAGGGTATGAGAAGGGGATTTTTGGTGATATGGGGAGAGAAGGAGAAGACAGTGTTAGTAATAGTGTCCCCTCTCATCCCAGCTGGTTATTACATACCTCAAAAGAGCCAGTAAGGAGGTCCACTGACGTGCATGTGTGACACTCAGTTTAGCTGTTTTTTGGGTGATTCTGTATTGGTCTTTTTCTTTATTTTTAATCTTGGCATCTCTCTATTATATACAAAAAAAACTTGGGACGAGACGAGACCTGTTCAGAGAGACGAGACGTGACCTTCTCAGAAAGAAACTTTCACGTCCCGCGAGACTAGACTTTGTGCCAAGAGATTTAAACATGCCCAGGGCCAGAAAAAGACAAAGTAGAATGTCGTAAAGAATTCAAAAACGTTGGTGCAATACACATGTAGAGCAGGTTAGAGATAATGCAAGTAGGAAAATTTGAAAGTCTCATAAAAATGATAGTAAAGATTGTGTTAGTGCAAACAAACGGAAAATATTACTCGGTGAAATAACATAACAGCGAAAAGAGATCGCATAGTGTTTGAGGATGTCTGTAGGAGAAGAGAGACAACTCAGTGAGAGAAAAGGACAGGTGCTGTACGGGCTTTTAAATGTTCGAAGCACTGCACAAGATGCAGATCACGTGGCACGGCAGAAGCAGCAATCAGCAGCTGATCGAGCAAAGAGGAGGTAAAAAAAAAAACTGTACAGTAAAACCTCGGTTTGCGAGTAACTTGGTCTGCGAGTGTTTTGCAAGACGAGCTAAATTTTTTAATCAATTTTAACTTGATAAATGAGCGAGGTCTTGCAATACGAGTAGTACGTATGCGCTTTGTCTGCTGAGCATCACCTGATCACAACTGAGCCGATGGTTCTTCTCTCTCCGCGGGATTGTGGGTAATCGTCTCCCATGCTCGGTTTCAGTCGGCGTGCCTCACTCATATAGTAAACATCCATACAAGCATATACTGTTTACTACAGCATTGTGACAATGTGTGTGTGTGTGTGTGTGTTGTAACGTGTGAGTCCCTGTCTTGCACCCCAAAACACAAAGCTGAGTCTCAGTACTTTAGCAAAACCAGCTTTATTCAGCTTGAAAGAGCAACAGCGCGGTTATTTATTGTAGTGGGATCTACCACTCTCCTATACACAGAGACAGCAGTCAGGCAAGGTCATGGCCAAATAATACTGTGCCCTGCGCATTTATAATGTTCCTTGCATCACCCATATAAGGCGCTTATAGCGTGACCGTGATCTTTTCGGATTCACTTTTGCGGTGAACTGCTACAGCACTGGGAGCCTGTGGTTGCTTCGGGATGGTCTTCTGCGTGTCGTTCCATTGGGGGAATCCCAAAAGAGTTTAGAAACCTTACAGTGCATAAAGCATTTTTTTCATTTTGTGTCCAAGTGTAGTGACTCTTCAGGCAAAAGCAACTGTCATTGGAGAGGCTCCTTGTTAAAGTCACAAAAAAAGAAAAAGATTCCAGTGAGCCAACTGATAGCAGGGATTCCATTAGTTAGAGTGAAAGTCATCCTGAACAATAACCCTCCTCCTCCTCTCTCTCGTCTCCCTCACACTAGCCATGATTCTTTTCAAAGGTAAAGTACAGGTTAATTTGTTTGATGTATTTTTACTTTATATTTTCTATTAATCATTTTTATATGAATACTTTTGGGTTGTGGAATGAATCATCTGAGTTTCCATTATTTCTTATGGGGAAATTCGCTTTGATATACGAGTGCTTTGGATTACAAGCACATTTCCGGCAATAATTATGCTCACAAACCAAGGCACCACTGTATTTGTTTCCCATTGTATCAACGTTTAAGAGGGGTTTTGGAGGAACGACCACATCTTCTTGGGGTGTGTTCAGCCCCCCTCTTCACGACAATGCATAGCGCTGGCGGGGATGTTGGTGAGTAAAGCGAGCAGGGGGCAAAACCCCCTAGCTATATCTCTCTATTATAAAAAGAAATCCTGTCCCCTGTCCTGATAGTCTACGATATGTGATCTTCTCGGAAGATAATTTAAAGACCCGCGAGACGAAAGAGACCTACCACGGTGCGTCTCATGGGAACATAGAACGAGAGTCTTGCAAGACACACCCTACTTACAAGCAATATCAAAAAAAAAAAATCAGTAGTGTAAAGGCAGTCATGCAGCACACACTGCTCCAGGGCTCTCAGTGCATATAAATTGTATAAGGTCAATATGATAGAAATGAATAGGACAAAAATTAAATGAATAGGATAGAAATGAAATGTCGATGATTAAACGAAGAAGAAAGAAAAGCGTGGAGAAAAGAGACCCAAAAGCGATGGAGAGAAAAAAATGCTAAAAAGAAAAACAAAAATCTAGGTGCAAATTTAGAAAATAAGGAACGTGATGATCAGCCCGGAAGCAAGTGAGAAAAGAGAGAGAGAATAGAGACTCAAATGCGTTGGACAGAAAAAAGAGGAAAAAAGAATAACGAGGTGCAAATTCAGAAAATAAGGAAAGTAATTATCAGCCTGGAACAAGTGGAATTGAAAAAAAGCACGTCCAATCCAGCTCAGAATTAAAAGACAATGAGTAAAAGAAAATAGAACTTCATAAAGACGTTTACAAACGTTGACGCTAAACACATGCAGAGCAGGTTAGAGACTATGAAACCAGCGAAATTAGAAAGGCTCAAAAAAAAAACAAAAAACGGCGCAATACACATGTGGAGAAAGCTGCGATAGCAGCTACCCCAACCGAACGCGAGCAGCGTTATACATCCTGCAAGAAAGAATTCAACCACGCCCGGTGCCAGAAATAAAAGACAGGTATTGCTTTTACAACGTCACGCGAGACCAGGCAGTGAGCCATCATTTAAAACAAGTCAACAGACCTCTAAGCTAGCAGTTGTTGGATTGCTTTTGGCAGGCAAGGATCATGTGCTCCGAGCTCTTAAAACAACGACATGCGACAGGCAGAAGAGGCAGCTAGCAAGCAGCAAAAAGACAGCAAATGATCCAAAGGCATATCCTTAGCGTACGTTCAGCCGCAACACCCTTCACAACACAAGCAGTATTATACGTCTGGGAAGAAAGAGATGTAACCTCTCACGGGGCAGGAAATAAAGAAACAAGTATTGTTTTTACAAAAGTTTTTAAAGTAAAAGTGAAAATAATGCATATGTAACAATTCACAAGAAAATAACAATCTCTTTAAATTGTAGATTGCCTGTCTAAGGTAAAGTCATCCCTGATGAATGGGGACGTGGGAATGAGGGGTCCTTTCATCGGATTAGCGCTATTTCAGATGTGGAATGGCAAAATGGGGGAGGGAGCTTGATGAATGAGGTCTCCAGGACTGAAAACAAATCCAAATCATATTATGTGATATCATCTAATGTGAAATTCTACTCCGTACTTCTAGAATTTTTATTTTTATACTGTATTGAGGATTTATTCTGTTCTATGTATTGTACTGTACTGCTCAGAATTAAAAGACAATGAGTAAAATGACAAAATAGAACTTCATAAAGACGTTTACAAACGTTGGCGCTAAACACATGCAGAGCAGGTTATAGACTATGAAACCAGTGAAATTAGAAAGGCTCAAAAAAAGACCAAAATAAAAACCGGCGCTATACACATGTGGAGAAAGTTAAAGGATATGAAAGTAGGAAAATTAGAAAATATAAAAAAAGAAAGTAAAGATCGCAGTAGCTCAAACAAACAAACTGCCTCATTTAACTACGCACCAGTCTAACTTTGGTTTTGCACAATAATTACTACACTATTGCACCTTAACACTTAATTCTACTTTATTCACATAATTTTACTTATTTATTATGTTCTACTATACTGTTATCTTTCAATCTATGACTTTTTGTTAATTTAATCTAATGTTCTTCTAACTTTGCACAGTTTTTGATAAGCGGATCAGGATGCATTTCACTGTGTGTTGTCCTGTATAACTATGCATGTGACAAAGAATCTTGAGAATTTCAAAAACGGAGTTTACCGCACATACATTTATTGGTTACTTTGTTAGTGTATATATATTTATCTGTCTGCTTATTTAAAAAGCTACATTTACCCCAGGAGTCAAAAACATTCAGTCTAGCCCTTGTACAAAAACCTAGACAAAAGCTGGGGTATCACCTTGGTAACCCCATGTACTTTTGGAACTGTGAGAGGAAAATAGCACGACTTTACAGACAGGAGTCCAATGCAGAACTCTACTTACTTTTTTACTTTGTAAAAAAAAATTATTAACTGCTGATGATATAGATCGTTTTGTCTGTGCTGAAATTCCAAACAGAGAAACCTATCCTGACCTCATTAAAAAGATTCAGCATATTGGGACTCGCAACATCACAAATATTGTTTTTACAGAAGTTCTGAAATAAAAGTGAAACTAATGAAATAGCAACAATTCAAAGAAAAAAAAAATCTTACAAGTGGGTATCCGGAAAACCAAACACGGGGGTTGGCGAGCGAAGCGAGCAGGGGGCAAAGCCCCCTAGTAATGTATAAAACATATAAAAGTACATTCGCTTATATGGTTAACACTTTTTTAATTACATTCTTCAATTTTGTACTCTAATTTTAGTTCTGATAGTAACCACAACAACAGCATTTATTTCTTTGGCACATTTTTACACTAAGAATAGAGCCCAAAGTAATTTACAATACATCAAAGGGAAAGTTACAAGAAAAGAAAAAAACAAATAAGATTAGGTAAGAATAATAATTATAACTACCAAATAAATAAAATATAAATATGATGTTATAAAACATAGATTATATAATTAGTAGAAGAGTAGCGTCCTTAGATACGATATCATATTGTAAGTCTCTAAAGATGAGTCCGGTGATAAGATCAGATGGCCGGGAGGACAGAAAAAACAGTCAAAAAGCCTCAAGCTTACCACATAATTACTTTATATAGCAGAGATATTTTTTAATTAATTAAATATTTTAGAGCACAGTTTTGCTTGTGACATACTGTTTCTTAGTTGAATCATTCATTTACATTGTAGCCCACAAAAGAGGAACTCAGCCCTGTGACTTTATAGACAAGCTCTATTCTTTAGCTGGGGTATTTCTCAATGGTCAGCTTTATGTTTCCTTTTTAATTTTAGATTATTTAATTTAATTGTATGAAACTCATATGGAACATTTGGGTTTTTAAAGTGTACATGTTTCCAGTCCATTTAAAGGGTATTAAAAAATCCCCAAAAGGCATTGACAAAGTAGCAACATCTAGCAACATTCTTTCAGCTGGAGGGTGAATCACATATGTGAGGACATCAGTGGAAATTAATAGGAAGTGCATTTAGGGCTGAAATGGCAAATATATCCATTTAAATTTACATCTGTAACACAGAAAGTGAAAGAGTCTGAATACTTTGCTAGGGATCTGCACTGGCAATCGGAAGGTTGCCGGTTTGAATCCCATAAATGCCAATAGGGACTCTGCTCTGTTGGGCCCTTGAGCAAGGCCCTTAACCTGCAATTGCTGAGCGCTTTGAGTAGTGAGAAAGTGCTATATAAATGCAAAGAATTATTAAAGAATTATTATTACTTTCTAAATCCATGTAGAAACATGGAGAACTCCTCAAATCCACATACGCCATATCCAGGACACACACAGGACGACATTGTAGTTGTGAGGCATCACCGCCCAGGCCTGTCTTAACATATGGGCACAATGGGCACTGGCCGGGGGGTCCCCAGGAGCATAGGGGCCCACAATGTTTCTGATGTCTATTGTTTTGCTATCAGAACACTACTTTGCCTGGGAGCCTATGATGCTGTTAAGACAGCCCTGGTCACACCGCCCCAGCATGATGTTTAGTTTGCTTTAACTCGTTTTAATTCCTACAGTATATACTTAATCACACAACTCCATGTGAAGCTGCTATTGGCAGAGCAGACTAAAAAGTCTTTTTGATAAATGATCCTCCCACGTCCCCCAAGGTCGCTCACTGCCATTCCTTTTTTTTTTTTTTGTAAGACTAAAAAACCTTTATGAAAAAAAAAGCTAATTTTGCATTACTGGAAGAGATCTCTGCCACAGCCATTAATAAGTTTGAAGTGGCACAGTGAAAAAGCATTCCCTGCCAAACACATTACAGACAGTTCTCATATCCAGATTGGGAAGGCCCTCATGTCAATATTCTAAATATCTGAGCTGTTTTAAAAAGAGATGTTCAGCAATTTTCAAAAAGAAATGACTGTGACTAAGTAACTAGATAGATAGATAGATAGATAGATAGATAGATAGATAGATAGATAGATAGATAGATAGATAGATAGATAGATAGATAGATAGATAGATAGATAGATAGATAGGACTTTATTTGTCCCCAAGGAGAAACATGGCATTTTAGAAGCTCTTCAAATAAATAAATACATTTATATATCTCTCTCTTTCTATAAAATCCAATGTCTGTCTGGCTGTATGCTTTTCATGAGAAAACCATTTATCATATCATCATATTTTTTTTTCTATAAAACATTCCAGGTTCTCTCATTGCGCTAAGTATCATAGTTCGCTTGCGGCAGTGATTTATTCACGCTAATCCGAGACAGAGGCTGCAGGCCAAGGGGAGGGGGAAGCTTGACGTCAAAAGTGGGGAGCCACACGGAGCCATCTTTACTCATGTGCCAGCCATCGTTCGAGTCGCTGTACCTCTCGCCATGTGCTGAAGCATACCTCCCTCCCACTAGCTAGCGATACCTGTTTGTTCATTGATTTTTAAAGTTTGTCCTTTTTCACTGTTTCGTGGGTGAAGCCGCGGGGGACAGCTACGTTATGAAAATCCTACCCATTCTAATCAAATTTAACACATCCTCTAATGTGGGGATATTATGCCTGAACTTTCCATCACCCCTTGTTTATTTAGACTCGACCTTCAGCTAACTAAATCACCTAAATACAAACATGGGTGTTATGAATTGGAATTTTTTTTAATAGTTTGTTCCTGTGAAAGAAAGTTTACTTGATCAAAAATAAAAACCACAACTTTGTTGATATTAAAAACCACAACTTTCTTGATATTTTAGTTTATAATTTAAAAACAGAATAAGAATCTGAAAATCTAACAACATCACATTAAAGTTTGATAAATTCTGAAAAGAATGATACCAAACATATACATGTAGGTTTTAAAATAAGCCCGATTTAAAGCATGACAAAAAAGTGACATAAAAATGTCACATAAAGTCGTTGCACTTTTAGGCTTTGGATTTTATATATAGAGAGTAGATATATACTGTACTCCCACACTATGATCTCAACAAATACCAGGATGACTAAAAAGCAAGAAAATTTAAAAAGAAAGAAAACTTCTGACTTGGCAGAGTGAAGCATTGAGTATATGTATTGCTATTGGTATAAAGGAGGCCCTATAGTGTGTCCCGGCACATTTCTGCTGAATAATTTGTTGGCTGAAAGTCCTCAGTGTTGGTGTGCAGCATTGTTTAGAATTGCACTTTGTTTTACGAGTAAGCAGTTCCTTGTTTTTGATGGTGTTAAGTTGCAGACAGTTTTCAAAGTTCTCCACCAGACTCCTGTCCTTTGTCTCATCCTCTTTATCAATACATCCCATTAGTGCAAAATCATCTGAGAATTTCTGACAGTGACATGACCTGGATTTATATTTATAGTCAGAGGTGTACAGAGTGAATAGAAAAGGAGACAGGACAGTACTGCTCCTTGTGGTTCTCCAGTGTTTCTCATGCAGTCCTTGAGTCTCACAAACTGTGGGCTGCCAGACAGACAGTCCATTATCCAGGACATCATAGGCTAATCCACCTGCATATTTTAACATGGATGGCTGGATGGTACTGAAGCCACTGGAGAAATTAAATAAAACATAATCCTCACAGTGCTGCCAGTTTTGTCCAGGTGAGAATAAGCCTTGTGGAGCAGACAGATAATTCCATCCTCCACTCCAATCGTTGCCCGATAGACAAACTGCAGTGGGCCCAAGTGGTCTACCACAAGAGCAGCAGTCTCACGAAGGTCTTCATGATATGATACGTAAGCACCACTGGTCTGTAGCCATTAGGTGAAGAGGTGCCTGTCTTCTTTAGAACAGAACTAGAGTTTAATTGTTTAGAGTTTAGTCCTGTAAATCCCATCAGCAGAGGTTTAAATCCCAGCTCTGTCCATGTCTTACTTCAGTGTTTCTCAACCACTGGGTCTGGTCACGGGCTGCTGCCAGTGGTTTCTATTGTTTATAATGGTGGCAGGACGTGGTGGGTCATGGAGTGGGTTGTTGCTCTGATGATTACCCCCACCTTCCCCAGTCGTTCTTTTGATTGATTGCTTTAATGATCCTGCTTGGTTCAGTAAAGGGGGTTTCATGAAGACACTCACATGGGAAAAGCTGGGCTTCAACCCCCCAAAGGTTTTGAAACGCTGCGTTACTGGACACATTATGAACAGCAGGAACCAACCACGCAGCACATTGTACTGCACTTAGAAATTCTCCAGGCTAGTACTGTACAACAGTTAAAAAAAACTACTTAAAAACATTATTTTAAAATGACTTTTTTGTAGCTACATTTGTATCCTTGTTAGTTTATATGGGCTTTGAATTTTATCATTTTCCTCTGGGTTCAGCAATTCCTTACTAATCTGTACTATTCTCTGCCAGTTTTTCATTGGTGCCGATCTGCGCCACCGCCACCTGGTCAAGGTACCGTACTGCCCCCTATGTTTATGGATTGAATGGTGGGTGTCCCGGATGTCCACATGACCACCTTCATCTTCAATTTCTACCATGTGAATCCAGAAAGCCGATTATTTAGAATATCCATGTTAGGTAGAATGCCCAGTTGGGGCGGAGTGGTCTTTTGGCCTTAGAACCCCTGCAGATTTTGTTATTCTTCTCCAGCATAACTTGTTTTTTTTTTCGTTTGTTTGTTTTTTTCTGTCCTCTTGGCCATTCGTCCTTACCTTTTTCTTTGTTATATACTGTACAATATTATTGGCTAATCTTGTTTGCTTGTGTCTTATATTAACTTCCTTTTATTTCTTTTTGTAAAGCAGTTGCTTTTATGAAAATGTGCTATATAAATAAATGTTGTTGTTGTAGGGCACACTACCATGGCGTGTTAATCACATTTATTCTCAAAGTGGCTATATGAGACAGAAATCGATCAAATAAAGCTACAGTACTGAATGCTCACAATCAGTTCCTATTTACTCTTCATGAAAGAATCAACTATTCAGTGAGAACATCCATCCATCCATCCATTTTCCAACCTGCTGAATCCGAACACAGGGTCACGGGGGTCTGCTGGAGCTAATCCCAGCCAACACAGGGCACAAGGCAGGAACCAATTCCGGGCAGGGTGCCAACCCACCACAGGACACACACAAACACACCCACCCACACACCAAGCACACACTAGGGCCAATTTAGAATCGCCCATCCACCTAATCAGCATGTCTTTGGACTGTGGGAGGAAACCGGAGCGCCCGGAGGAAACCCACGCAGACACGGGGAGAACATGCAAACTCCACGCAGGGAGGACCCGGGAATCGAACCCAGGTCCCCAGGGGTCCCAACTGCGAGGCAGCAGCGCTACCCACTGCACCACTTTGCCGCCCTCAGTGAGAACAACAACAATTAATTTCTTGTATAGCTCAAAATCTCATAAGGAATGCCTCAACAGCCATTAAAAGGCTCTGTTTCTTGACATCCACCCCAGCCTGGACTCTCTAAGAAGACAAGAAAAAACTCCCAAAAAACCCTTGTAGGAAAAAATAGAAGAAATCTTGGGGAGAACAATTCAGAGAGAGAGAGAGAGAGACCCCCTTCCAGGATGGCTAGGGTGTGGAATGGGTGTCATAAAAAGTGACCCATCCAGGGTTGGCTGCTGTCTAACCCCCAGTGCTCTGAAGACCCTCAACTGAGTTAAGCAGGGGTAATCATCAATGGATGGATGAACGCATAAATGAACTGGCATTGGAGAGGCATAAGAAAGGTGCCACTGAGAAATATTGGCAGAGCCTCAACAAAGCACTGCTGTAATGAGGGCCGTAATCACAACTTGTACAATTGTTACAGCAAATTTGAAACGCATACACAATATCCATTGAATAATTAAATTCAGCAGATGGGATTATCTCCGAGGGGCCGGCTTGCTTTCCCAGTTGTATCTTGGTAACAGTGCCGTCTTTTATGACAAGCTTATTAGGCATATGTTTGTTTTGGCATTTTAAAGGCACGTATAACGGACGACTTGAAGAACAAACTGACTTTTGACAACCTCCGATTAGAAGCTTTTAATTGCTTTATTGTGCTAAATGAATAAGGGGTGATGGAAAGTTCAGGCATAATATCCCCACATTAGAGGATGTGTTAAATTGGATTTGAATGGGTAAGATTTTCATAGCTGTGGCATTCTTTGTGACACAGTGCTGAAGAGACTGAAAGAACAAGATGCCAGATTTTCTCTTCGTTTTATGCTCTCCCGTTGTTTGTCACATTGGAAATGTAACAGGAAGAAACAGAAATGTTTCATTTTTAATAAATTATCTTGCCAAGATCTCAGTTATTGAATGATTTAAATACTACATCTAGATGGCATGTAATAAATTGAAGAACTCGTATGCTATTGGAATTGTCAACCGGCATACCCAGAGGGGGCTGAGAAGGCAGTGGATTCCTGTATACAAATGGCATGCTAAGCACATAGTGGAACATGAGCAAGGGATAGAGAGAGATGCACTATACAGTATATGGTACAGTGGATTGAGAAAGTAGTCAGACCCTTTTTGCACATTGCCTTATGTTGCAGCCTTTGCTAAAATCATTAAAATTCAGTCTTGCCCTCATCAAGCTACACTCAATACTCCAGAACCACAAAGCGAAAACAGATGTTTCAAAATCTTTGCCAATTTATTAAAACTAGAAAAAAGTGACATATGACACAAGTATGCAGACCCTGTAATGTGTGAAAACCCCATCAGGGCAGCTGTGTGTGTGAGATGCTGAACCATCACGTGTGATACGCCAAACTTAACCCCACCTTGATTATCTGTCTTGTCCATTCTAATGTGTAGCCAGACAATACAGTAACTACACCTCTTGACCATCCCTGCATGCTAAATAGATTAAGTTGCAGTAACACAATTGGCTGTTTGGAATAACAGCCTAATGATCAGGTGGACCTGATAGATGTAATACATAGTTGTCTTGACTTTGACTCATCCATTCCTATTTATAATGGTGTCCAGCTCTTATTGATCTGCCACTGGAGGAAGTAGTCTTTTGTAAGGCTGATTACTTTCTAATACCTAATAAAGCATCATAAGTTAAAGGAAAGCGGTATACTCAACAGCATTTGTTTAAAGCCCATGTCACATTTTATGACCTTACCAGTGATTTCCAGTCATAGCCTTCATTTACATAGTGTTAGTCAGTCAGCGGCAGTCATCGCCATGCTTCTGTGAAGATGATCATCAAATGTGACGTACCCAATGAGCGAGACCAACTAGTCTATGACTGGGTAGAATTAAATGAAACAGGTTTGATTTTCATTTTGGTTAAAGGGGTGAGCTTTTTGCGTGTGAGAGTTTAAAACCAATGAATGCTCATCTGGAATGTATAGAACAAGGGTGCTTGCAGGTTTTCATTCTAACCATCTTTTTAATTAGTGATCAGTTTTTTGCCTTAGTTTTAATTAACTTGACTCAGGCCCCTTAGTTGTTTCTTTTTCCATAATTAGCAGCCAAACAATAATGAGACACAAAACAACCCGCCACATGACCAGCTCACCTGTGCCCACCACACAATTTCTGAAAATAAGTAAAGGTGAAGGTCTCAGTAATGTGATTTCTCAGGTCACCAAAACATTTTGATGGTGTTCTTAGAATAAAACAGAAAATCAACAGTTTTGGAAATGTCCGCTGTGGCAGAATGAGTGCAGCAACAAGCCATTGAATTAGATAACGGCTTTAATTAACAGCAAGAATTGACTTCTCATTAAGGATCTGGTTGGAGTGAAATTGGCAGGAGTTTGATGTTCCAATTTTGCTGGTCATCTGTTGACTCGTTTCACATCTCATTTCTGTTTAGCTGTCATTTAATGAAAAAAAGAATCAATCCAGAGGACTGAATCCTTAAAAACAGGGCTATTAAACTGAAGGGAAAAGGAGTTTATTAGTAGTGAAAACTTGTCACTGATTAGGAAAAGGGTTAGAATGAAAACCTGCAGCCACTGCAGGCCCTCCAGGCACAGCGTTCAACACCCCTGGTATAGAAGGTAGTAACAAGAAATTAGGACCACGTGTGTTTTGAACCTCGCAAATAGAAGAGAAGCTCGTCTGTCTAATATGTCATGATTTATGTACTGAAATAGAATGGCAAAAAGAAAACTGGGCCAAGACTGTGGTTGAATGCACCACAATTATTAACCCTTCAAACAGCACTGGTACAGTCCCGGCTCCATCAGGCAGCACAAGAGCTATAGATCACACAAACAGAAGAGAAGCTCGTCTGTCTGATGTCTCGTATTTTACATACTAAAACGGAATGGAAAAAAAAAAACGCAGAGATTGCTGCTGAACTGAGAAGTGTCCAGCAGCAGTCAGGACAATTTTAGGCCTCGGACTGATCCAAACACTTCAGACTCTATGAGGTCCATAAATTGACGCCCCCTTCTGGAGGCATTCATTTTGTTTCGCTGGTGAACTGATGCCTGTATTACACTCACCCCATGACAATTTCAATTCGTTTCAGTTCCTGCACTCAAACGTGTATTCAGCGTTTATTAAACTTCTAAACTATTGAGGTCTTTCAGTTCTGCATCCGAAGCAGTTGTTTTGATGTCATATATTAGAAACAAATTGAACAAAAAAATCTTAACATTTTGTATTTTATAGTATATGTTTTATATCTCCTGCCTTGTGCCCTGTGTTGGCTGGGATTGGCTCCAGCAGATCCCCGTGACCCTGTGTTCGGATTCAGCGGGTTGGAAAATGGATGGATGGATGTTTTATATCTACTTTTGCCATGTCTCATTCATGAGACTGCACTTTTTTTTACGTTACTTATATGGTACACTCAAAGGACTAATGGCTCTGTGGCTAAGGATCTACACTGGTAATCAGAAGGTTGACCCCATGTAAACTGGGAAATGCTAAGCAAGAAGACGAAGAAAAATAAATTACCTGCTGCACTCAGCTACAATTAACAGTCCATATTCTTATAGACTCTGAATCAAATAAATCATAATTTGTATAACCAGTCAAAATATGCAATACTACGCACCAGATGGTTAGGAGCTCTTTAGAGTACTCTTTGTGGTCTTCTCTGTGTAATATCATTAGTACTGTATTATTACTGGTGTACACAATTTTAATATTTATATTAATGATGCATTAATTGTGTTGTAGTTTATGCTCCAGAGGAATGCCACACTCGCCCTCAGATGCAGAAGAGACGTTGAGTCACCCAGATAAGACCTTCTCTGTTAGCCAAGTGGCTTTACGTGCCCATTGGGGATGATGGCTCACAACCTCACAGCAACTTCGAAGAGACGTTTATTACATTAGCACGACAGTTTATCCTGCTGAAGCTTTTTTCCTTATTTATAGTAAATATTTTTTTGCACACATGTTCAGTTTGCCACCATTACTATAATAGTACATTTAGCACAAATGTGTATCGCTAACACAAGGGTGGGGGTGAGGAAAGTGGGTGGAGTCAAAAGAGATGCAGCTGACAGGGGTGTCATCTTATGGGCCTCAGAATGTCTCAGGTCACTGAATCTGTCCGAGGCCTAAAACTGTCCTGACTGCAGCTGGACTCTATTGGCTGAACTTGCTGCAGCTCTTAACTCCTCGTACAACTCTGGCTCTGTCAGGCAACCCGCTATTGGCTTCCAGAAAAAGGGGCGAGCATGACTGTGCTGGAAGATTGGCGCTTGGTAGGTAAATGTGACATCGGCTGAAAAATTTCAGTTGTGTAATTTGAGATGGTGCAATGGTGAGATCAGCAAATGCAGTCAGCAAAAATGGCAAACGCCCTGACAAAAAGTCATATGATGTAACATCAGCTTTACATGCAGTAATAATAATAATTCTTTACATTTATATAGTGCTTTTCTCACTGCTCAAAGCGCTTTTCATAGTGAATGGGGGGCCACTTTAACCGCCACTGTTTAATATCTACCTGGATGATGCGGCAACAGTACAGCATTGTCCCACCATAAATGTAGTGTTTAGAACCTAACTCCAAGTACTTCATCACAGGCATATCATTAAGTTGCTTTGTGGTTCTGTGCCAGACATGCCTACTGGCTGGCACATCATTGTTGTATATTTTGCATCCTTTGTTACTTCACTTTGCCATTTAGCACATCTCTGATTATTTGCCAGATGCATTTCAATACATGCAAAGCTTATCCATGACTTCCTCAATGGTATTTCACTGTTACCTATTGTAATGGATGGCACATATAGGCGTTCCGGCCAGTGTTAAACAGGAACCTTTACCCAGCCAGGAGGCCAATGTAATAGACAGACAGGAGGAAATGCGTTTCTTTACCTATTCAGATACCCACAGGGCATGCTGGGATTTGGAGTCCCAGATTACAGCTCTGTTGGGTTCCGTTGGTGCTGCCTGAGGGTGCTGCAGGAGTTTACATTTCCAGCATTGTGGGACTTCCACCTGACTCTGCTTCCAGCGGACTATATCTTAGCACCAAAAAATACTCCTGGGTCTGCAATAAAAGGAGCTGCTCTGCCCCACCTCGAAAAGTCAGAGGCAGAAGGCAGTGGGCGATGCTCCTGTGGAGGAAGGAAATTGATTGACACATTTTTGTGTCGATTTGGAGCTGGTGCTTATTTGGAAATGTTTTGGATATAAGTGAAAACCCAGAATTGTGTTGGGTGACATTGTGTCTGTGGTTTGGGGCTCAGTGGTGCCCCCTTGTAGTTACACCATTTATTATAGTAATCAGGCTAAATATTTCTGAAAAGCAGAAAGCCAGTTACAAACCCTGAAAGGGATGTCAGATACTCTAAAGTGTAAACCTCTTAACTTTCCAGTGATGGACCAATGAACCCACCATGCATGTGTCTAGAATAGGTGGGAAAAGCTGTGAAAGTATGTCAAATCCTCTTATTGTGCTAATTCAATTATTTTGGAATTCTCTCCCATATTGCTAATATTGTTCGAAGATGTTTTTAGATAAGACAGGCAGAGGTTTTTAGATAAGATTGTTATACTCACTATGATTAGTGCCGGATGGTGGTGATGTGTTGCATATTAATTAGCACATGGGAGTAAGAATTTCACTGTACTCCGTATATGTGCAACAGTATAGATCCACATGGACAAGAATTGAACCCAGGGCCCTACATCTGTGAGAGAGCTGCACTAAATAAATGTAATATATACCTATCTTGGCAGCATTAGGTGCAAAGCAGGAACCAAACCTTAACAAAGCTCCAGTCAATCACCAACAGTGTACAGAAGCAATCAAAAGGACTAATTGAATGTCACGTTATATATCACGATGAGTGGAGCAGAAGTCAAGGGAGGTCGTCCTTACATTTTATAACACACTAGTGAGACCTCATCATTGAGTACTGTGTGCAGTTTTGGCCTTCATATTACAAACAATACAGCAATGCAAGAAATAGTCCATAGAAGAGCATCTAAGCTGATTCCAGGACCACAGGGTATGAACTATCAGGAGAACATTTTTAGTTTAAGCAAACAGAAATGAAGAGGTGAGCAGATTAGCAAATATTCTTCATCACTGGCCCAACATTAGTGGTCTGTTTTAGAAGTCTAACCGAGTATCTGAGCTCTAGCGAGCTGACTTGCTGACCACCAGTGGAGTGAACTAGAGGAGAATGACAGCAGACTAATGCAGTCACATGCTTTGATTTTCAAAAGGTGTCACCAGAAAGGTCCACAGGAGGCGTCAGACAATTAGGTGGAATTGTGCTCCTCCATTCATGCAGCAAGATAGAAGACATTGAGAAAAAAAAAAACGCACGCTGATCTGCCGTGTGCTGAACAAATGTCATACACTAATAAGGTTGTCACTTCCCAGAAACGCTGTTTTCCCCTCTGGAGTGTGCCTGTTGCTACACCTTGCAGAGGCTAAGGATTTAATTATGATAACAACTAAATTAGAAGTTATCTAAATTGGAGTTATAAGTAAATCTGCTATGCTGTTCCTGTGAGACTTCATTGTCTGAAATAAGGCCGATTATAGGATTGCTTTCACAATATTGTTCAACAGCATTACACAGACTCCCACCAGAAGATGGAGATTACAAAATGGTTTAGATTGGCTTCTGTGATAGCAGTTGGCAATTTGGGATCACAGAACTCTGTGGGGTTTTTATTATTGTCTTCACTGTTTGTGCAGGAGAAACAGAAAGTAAGATCAAGAGGAAGCTTTACAGAAGCAAGTGATGATGCTGTACTGGAAGAACATTGAGATTTATGACATTGTTTTCACTTATTACCCTGGCTTGTGTATATTTCTTTGTTGTTTTTGTAGTAATATTATTATGTTTATATATTATTTAATACACAGGTGCATCTCAAGAAAATGGAATATCTTCAAAAAGTTAATTTATTTCAGTAATTCAATTCAAAAAGTGAAACTTATATATTATATAGATTCATTACACACAGAGTGGTATATTTCAAGCGTTATTTCTTTTCATTTTGCTGATTGTGGCCTACAGGTAGTGAAAACTCAAAATTCAGTATCTCAAAAATTTAGAATATTACATAAGACAAATAAAAAAATGATTTTTAATACAGAAATGTTGGCCTACTGAAAAGTATGTCCATGTACGCACTCAATACTTGGTCAGGGCTACTTTTGCATGAATGACTGCATCAAGGCGTGGTACTGCTGAAGTGTTATGGAAGCCCAGCATGCTTTGATAGCAGCCTTCAGCTCGTCTGCATTGTTGGCTCTGGTGTCTCTCATCTTCCTCTTGACAATACCCCATAGATTCTCTATGGGGTTTAGTACAGGCAAATTTGCTGGCCAACCAAGCACAGTGATACCATGGTATCTTGGGTACTTTTGGCAGTGTGGGCAGGTGCCAAGTCCTGCTGGAAAATTAAATCAACATCTCCATAAAGCTTGTCAGCTGAGGGAGGCATGAAGTGATTCTAAAATTTCCTGGTATACAGCTGTGCTGTCTTTGGAATTGAGAAAACACAGTAGACCAACACCAGCAGATGACATGGCTCCCCAAATAATCACTGACTATGGAAATTTCACACTGGACCTCAAGCAACTTGGATTCTGTGTCTTTCCACTCTTCCTCCAGATTCTGGTACCTTGATTTCCAAATGAAATGCAAAATTTACTTTCATCTGAAAACAGGACCACTGAGCAACAGTCCAGTCTGTTTTCTCCTTAGCTCAGGTAAGACGCTTCTGATGTTGTCTCTGGTTCAGGAGTGGCTTGACACAAGGAATGTGACAGTTGTAGCCCATGTCCCGGATACGTCTGTGTGTGGTGGCTCTTGAAGCACTGACTCCAGCCACAGTCCACTCCTTGTAAATCTCCCCCAAATTCTTGAATAGGTTGGGCTTCACAATCCTCTCAAGGCTGCGGTTATGTCATTTGCTTGTGCACCTTTTTCTGCCACATTTTTTCCTTCCACTCAACTTTCCATTAATATGCTTGGATACAGCACTCTGTGAACAACCAGCTTCTTTAGCAATGAACTTTTGTGGCTTCACCTCCTTGGGGAGGGTGTCAATGACTGTCTTCTGGACAACTGTCAAGTCAGCAATTTCCCCATGATTGTGTGGCCTACTGGACCAGACTGAGAGACCATTTCAAGGCCCAGGACACCTTTGAAGGTGTTTTGGGTTAATTAGCTGAGTGGAGTGGGACACCAGGAGTCTACAATATTGAACTTTTTCACAATATACAAATTTTTTGAGATACTGAATTTTGGGTTTTAATGACCTGTAGGCCATAATCAGCAAAATGAAAAGAAATTAACACTTGAAATATATCACTCTGTGTGTAATGAATCTATATGATATATGAGTTTCACTTTTTGAATTGAATTACTGAAATAAATTAACTTTTCAATGATATTCTAATTTATTGAGATGCACCTGTATATTCTTAGAGTCAGGCCAGTGAGTATTTGGACAACAGCATAATTTTCATTATTTTGGCTCTGTACATCACCACAATGGATTTGAAACAAAGCATTATTATGTGATTGAAGTGTAGACTTTTAACTTTAATTCAAAGGGTTTAACAAAAATATCTTCTGAGTCATTTAGGAATGACAGACATTTTTATGCATGGCTGCCCCATTTTCAGGGGCTCTGGCTTGTATACCCTGACTTGCCTCTTTAGGCAAAATTGTTTTTCTTCATTTTGCTTTTTTTGACACTTTTGTTATTTTTGTATGATTTAAATTAATATCCTACAATTATTAAGGATCCTTCTTTGACTTCTCTAGTCAAGCCTGAGGGAATCTTTCTATACTTTTCTTTTGTATTTTAAAATATATTTGAACCCTTACAAAGTCAGGACTCCATTTAAGGCCTGTGAAGGCCAAGACCTTCTTATGGTGGTTGGGGGGCTGACTGCCTTGGATGAGGCCATATCAGGGCAGGCTAGTGAAGGTCCTGACTTGCTTAGTGGTTATTCTGGTAAGCCTCATGCTCTTTGAATTGTCATGACTTCTGCATTTTCACTTTTATAACTTTAAAAAGGCACATTGGGAGTTGCAAGCTCTTGTCAGAATTTTCAAAATGCTTTGGCAGTGTAGCTGAATCACAATTTTTCTTTTTAAGGTTATTGAGGTTAAGGAGTATGGATAGAACTTACTAGGATCATTCAAAGTTGTATTAAATCACAGATATTGAGAAAAGAGAAGAAATTATTTTGCCATGACTCTACTTAAAAAGACAGAAATGCCAGCCAGGGAGAGTGAACAATACACAGTTTACACACTAAAAGCTGTAGAAGATTTTGCTTCATCCATCATTCATTTATCCTTATGTGACCTGTGTAAGCAATTGAGGACAAAAACACCCTCCTAACAAGCAACAAAAAAAAAAACTAGAGTTAAAAAAAGAGAAAAGGCAACACATGCTTGAACAAACTAACTATTATGTTACTTTTTATCATTGGATATTAAGATAATTTAAGCGGCAGAGAGGACACGCTGTTACTAAAATTGACTGTCATTAACACTAGAATTACCAAAGCCTACAAAAAAACTCATAATCCTGGCCCACCTTAAATCCATTCGCACCTCTCCATCAGCGTCTTTTGTATTGCAAATGTGTCAATCAACACAAGCCGCAAGCAGCCTGCTATCCCATCCCCCCACCAACGCAGAAATGGCAGGAAGTTCTCTCAGCACAAGTCTGTTTACCTGCGTGTGAGTTGCCGGGAGTTGTATAGGGTAAATAATATATCATTATTTGGAATACATGCATTTCATGTGTGTTCCGTGTCTGCAACAATCTATGCTAACACATCGTTAAAACAGAAACGTTTTTCATGTTTTAGTAATAATTGACAAAATGTAGACATGAAGTTTTATAATGTGTGAAGGCTGAAGTCCAAATATCAAATAAACACTTTCACAAAAGGTACAAGTAAAACAAAACAAGTGCGCTTTTATTAAAGAATATAGCTACAGAAAAAGAACTCGCGTTAGGGCGCGACATTGAAATACCCTTAATACGACTGCTTTGATGGTGCATCACTGCTGACCCATAATCAAGACGTTCGTGGTTCGATCCTAGGTGCATCCATTTTGAGTATTGAGCTTCTCTTATTCTTACTATTACAGAATAAAAACAAACATTCGATTATAACTACAATTATTACTAAAACATGTAAAACCTTTCTATTTTAACAATGTGTTTACATAGCATTGTTGTAGACATGGAACACACATGAAATGCATGCAGTATTCCAAATAACAACATATTATTTACCCTCTACAACTCACGGCAACTCACACACTGGTAAACAGACTTGAGCTGAGAGAACTTTGTGCCCTTTCTGTGATGGTGAAGGTGATGGGATAGCAGGCTGCTTGCTGCTTGTGCTGATTGACAGATTTACAAGACAAAAGACGCTGATGGAGAGGTGCGAATGGATTTAAGGTGGGCCGGGATAACAAGTTTTTTTGTAGGCTTTGTTAATTCTAGTGTTAAATAGGCAAAGAGCTGATACGTATGAGCTGGTTTAATCTTTTGCAAAAGTTAAATTATAAAATTTTGTCTTTCTTTTTAATTTTTTGACAGTCCTTTTCCTGCATTAGCAAATGTGTCTTTGTAAGCGTTTTGTTGTATGTTATATACTGTATGGTTGTATTGGTGGATTTGTTTGTTTGATATCATTCATCTTTGCTATTTTTGCCACGTGTTTTTTCTCTTTTCAATTGACATTACGTAGATCCTGTAGAAAAAGAAAGAGAAGTTAAGTTTTTTATAAATGGTCGGGGAACTGTCAATATAAATTTAATTGTTAAGAGCTTCAAACCATTTGCTGAAACAATTCTATGTTAGGCATGTCATAGTGATTATTCAGTCATAGCCTTATGGAATTCAACAAAGCAGAAAATAATGAGTACGTGGGATGGACTTTTTTCTTTCTTTTTTTGGAAAAATGAGGTCACACTGTAAAAAAAAATTAAAAACCATTGTATCAAAGACTTGGGGAAAACAGAAAGACACCCTAAACTCATTGACATGATTGCTGTCTAAGCAACAGTGAATCACCTTTGCCTCTTTCAGCTGGAAATATGCCTCTCTAATGGAGACCCTGGGGAACAACTACATAAGAAATCACTGACCTCTCCAAAATTAACTCCAGTGTCTGACCTTCAGAGATTATGACATGGAATATCTCCATTATTTGTTTTCAATGGGGACAAACAAATATGCCTGTCCATTGGAAATTTTTTGATCAGAGTTTATCTTTCAGAGACTGAAGTATAGTGATTTGTTTTCGTCTTTTGACATTGACAAATAAGAACAACCACCGTGCCTGTCCAATGAAGACTCTTGGATTAGGATATTCAGCCGAAGCCAACTGTATTACAATTTGCTAGACTCCCTGAAGTTATCCCACGTCTTTCTTCAAAAGACGTAAGAGATCTCTATTTCATCCAATCCAAATTAGCCACTGTGTCTCTCCAGGACAGAATTTGATATCAGGAAAGTGGAGGTGAAGCCAGCTGCATCTCAGTTCAGCCTTATCATCTCTGATGCTGACCAGCTTTGGCTCCTCTGTGTATGAAGGCACCTCACTGTGCATTAAATACATGACAGTCGGTATCTGTGCAACCTCTCACTCTAAACGCCCCACTTGAGGTGGTGATTGGCCTTTATTACATGCTAAAGTGAGTGGAGGTATAGCGCGTAGGACAGCAGGAGTTGTTTCAGGCAGGTCTGCATGAGAAGCCCATGGCAGGTGTACTCATTCAAGTATCAATGATTTGCTTATGGCAGCAGACTCTGGACAAACCAGCATATTAATTCTGTTAGACCTCAGTGCAGCATTTGACACTGTCAGACATGACATCCTACTGTTCAGAATGGAGAACATGCTGGGTATCTCTGGCACTGCCCTCCAGTGGTTCAAGTCCTATCTGACTGATAGGCAAGAGTTTGTTAGTCTTGGCAACAGTAGATCCAGCTCAGCGCCAGTCACACAAGGAGTCCCTCAGGGCTCTGTCCTCGGTCCTCTGCTTTTCTGTATTTATATGCTTCCCCTTGGCCATATTATCCGTAGTTATGGATTGGGTTATCATTTTTATGCAGATGATACTCAGCTCTACTTCAATGTTAAAAGTGGAACTTCATCAGAGCTTTCTCAGCTCACAACCTGCCTTAGTGAAATTAAAACCTGGATGGAGCAGAACTCTTTAAAATTAAATTGCAATAAAACTGAACTCCTGCAAATTGGGACTAAAATGCAACTTAATAAAATGAGCTCCTTCCCAGTCCATCTTGGCAGTGATCTCATCAGACCTGCCTCTACTGTAAAAAATCTTGGTGTCATTTTTGACTCCTCCCTCACTTATTCCGCCCACATAAATCACATTAAGAAACTTTCTTACTTTCACCTCCGTAACATATCCCGTGTTCGCTCCTTCCTCTCCTTCTCTAATGCTGAGAAACTTGTCCATGCTTTTATCACATCCCGCATCGATTATTGTAATTCCCTACTGGCAGGTGCCCCTTCTAATCTTATATCACAGCTCCAGCTTATTCAAAACTCAGCTGCAAGAGTCCTTACTCGAGCCAGCAGCAGCGAGCACATCACACCCATCCTGCTCCGCCTTCACTGGCTCCCTGTGTCCTACAGAATCGAATATAAAATCCTACTAATAACCTACAAAGCTTTAAATAACCTCGCACCAAACTACATCAGTGACCTCCTCCATCACTATGTGCCTGCCCGCCCACTAAGGTCCTCTGATTCTGGTAATCTTGTTGTGCCCGTCACTAATCTACACTCCATGGGTGACAGGGCCTTCAGCTGTATAGCGCCCAGACTCTGGAATGACCTACCAAAATTAATCAGGTCAGCTGACTCCATGAATTCTTTTAAAAAAACAACTCAAAACTCATCTGTTCAGGAAGGCTTTTAGCTCTACTTGACTTTATTACCCTTCTCTCAGTTTACTTCTCTGTCAAGATGCTAATGTAACCTGTATGTGTGTGTGCGAGACCATCAATTATGTTGTCTGTTTTTTTGTTTTTTTTTTCAGAATTTACTGTCTTAATCTTCTTTGTTTATTTATCTGGTTTGTACAATGCTATATACTGTATATTCTGCCGTTCTTTATTTATTCTGTAAGTGCCTTGAGCATGGGAAAGGCGCTATATAAATAAAATGTATTATTATTATTATTATCAAGAGCCTCCATCCTCCAGGCTGATTCATTCATTTACTTAAACTGCCGTTTGATTAAGAAATCAGAGAAAAAATTATTTTAAAAGAAAAGGGGACCACAGCGGAGGCAATAACAAATCAACATGCATTTTTCATGTTTCAATGTGTGTCTGAAGCCGAATTTTGAGTTTTCTGCCTGGTATGGATGTCCATTCATTAGAACATGTAGTTGACATGAGGAGCTCTGATCAGCACGCACTGAGGAGAGTGGGTGATTTCTGTCAACAGATTTCTAAATCACCTCAGTTACATCATTTATGCCTGAAGGATACATTCCATTTTGCATTCATTGGATCATATATTGCAGAAGTTTCCAGAACTAACGGAACTGAAAGAATATTGATAAAGATAAAAATAGTGAGTGGAGCTTGTCTGTCTGTCAGACAACTATATGGCTATTTCACATATTCATTTTAAGTAAAGGAGATGAAGGGCTGAACTGCATGCACTGGTTGAGGTGCATCCCATGTAACGTCTTTCCCTGATCAAATATCATATTCCTTTGGCCTTTGTATGTGAAGATTTGGTGACTAAAAGTTTGTCTTCCTATTTTCAGCTATGGTTTAGATGGCTGCTCTAGGAAATGGACAGTGAGGAAACATTCAGTTAGAAAATTTTTAGATATGTGGTTGATGAGATACAAATTCCTTCTTAATACGTGAAGGCTGGTGTGGGAAATGTGCAACTCGGACAAAGTCACAAAGGTGTAATCAGGAGGAACTGGTTATTTTTTTCCTTGTTTTCAGTTGTGTCGGATGGCAGCCAGTGCCCTTACCCTGCTGTGTCACCTCCATAATGGAAGGTCAGAGAGAGATAACTTACGAAGGGTGCTATATCCCCCCGAACTGCTACTTGGCAGCCCCCACTGGTTTTCAATAGTGCCTCCGATTCCCACAGGGCTGTATGGGAATTACTATTTCTAAAAGTTTATATTTTATAAATTATAAACACAAAAGCTAATGCAAAATTGAGAGGTTCATTTCTTTCAAGGGGTTATAATAAGAAATGTTAATTTATTCTTAATCCAAGCAGAATGGCAGCTGATTGTTGCTTCACGTTTGTGGCTCAGAGAAGTGACCATTATGGCTGTGTGACACTCGCTAATCAAATTTCTCTTTGTTCTCTTTTTTTTTTTCAGGTAAGTCAAAGCTTTCTGTTGTTGTTGGGCTGTCTTGATGACCGGATTGGTTTATAGGTTGGCAAACTGATGCCCGGGCATTATGGTCAGGTAAGATCAATGGCTTTTCTTTATTAACAGTCCACACCTAAGAGATGCTGTTTGGGTTTATTACATTTTCAATGGATGAAGGTGTCATGTGCTTTACTGCAGGTGCTGCCGCCGGTGTTTTTCTTTCCAAATACTGCTACATTATCAGTTTATGCCTTTGAACCTTGAATCATTGTTGCTAACTGACACATGCTCCCAACAAAGTTTCCAAGGGTCTGGCTTGCATTTTTTTTCAAAAGTCCATCTGCATTATGACCAGTGGCATAAAGCAATTACCACTGCACGAGAACACATCAAAAAAAGGAAAAATGGGGCAAACCTCAGTGTGCGTTTAAATGTTTGTTTCAAATAATGCCAAAGAAACAAAGAGGTCACCATTACAATGACACTTTGGGTACTTTCTACTTTTCAGCTTCACACTGAAAAAGCGTCAGTTACCCGTTGTGCCTTTGTTTGCTTCTGCGGATGAAAAAACTTCACAAAGAACAGACTTATGTAGACAATCCAAAGGTGTGGGTGGTACTGAGAGACAACATTTAGGCTTTCTTCATTTAACTGACAGAAACCGTAAGTGTTTCTGACAATTTATCACAAACATAAAACAGAGATCAGAACTATTTACAGGAGATGAGGACATAAAAACAAACATTAAAGTGAAAAAGTTTACAAACTGACTGTAAGTGCACACTGCATCTCCCCCGCACAGCCTCCTCCGAGTGGTCTACAAGTTTCAAACTAGAAGGACATAGCTGCAATGCTGAGCCTGAGCACCCGACACACCACCCTTTCAAATGGCCAGTTGTGACTAAACAAAAAGTTAACAGAAAGAGAAACCCCGATGACCAACGAAGCACAAACTAAACAGTTAGGGAGGAAATTGGGGCTGGTAGAGAGCTGGAAAGAAGAATTAATGGAGATGCTGTCAAGCAGTTAAGAAAAGAGAATGATATTTGGACAAGTTCAGAGTGCAGTCTAACATCTAAGGAAAAAAACAGAACACCGTAGCCTGCCGAGGTAATAGGACATGTCTGTCACTCTGTTTCAGTTTGAGAGAGTGTGATGTCACTGCTCCAGTCACCACAACCACTTTAGTACTTCACTCAAATACAATATTAATGTGCGTGTAAGAAGAAGGAAATGGGGCTAAGAAGAAATGCTCTGATTTAATAGATAGATAGATAGATAGATAGATAGATAGATAGATAGATAGATAGATAGATAGATAGATAGATAGATAGATAGATAGATAGATAGATAGATAGATAGATAGATAGATAGATAGATTATTCAAGACAAGAACAGGCCATTCAGACCAAACAAAGCTTGCCAGTCCTACCCATTTAATTCCTCAAAAATGGCATCAAGTCTAGTTTTGAAAGCCCCTGAAGTCCTACTGTCAATAGAAAATCTCTGATTGTATAGATAGATAGATAGATAGATAGATAGATAGATAGATAGATAGATAGATAGATAGATAGATAGATAGATAGATAGATAGATTGCCATTGGTTCAAGCCCGGAGGTGACATCACAGGGGCCGGAGCCGGTAAGGTCTTCTTCCATTGGCTCGGTCCCGGAAGTGACGTCATGAAAGCCAGGTGAGATCTCCCGGGAATGGTCTACAGGCAAGGGAAAAAAAGAATCAGTGCACTCTGCCACATCCCGGCATGCCTCAGAACTACCTTCCCTCGAGCCCTTTAGCTGCCTCCCATGCGCATGTGTGTGACAATAGATAGATAGATAGTGTCACAGACCAACGGAACACAAAAATCTAAAAAAGAAATGCTGGGGTGCCAACCGGCTGGGTTGCCCCTTTTCATGATGGTGCGGTTAGGCAAAATAATTAAGTGAACAGTGGCACAAAACAGGAACAAAACAGCGAGTAGGCTAAAGTACCTCCAAAATAAGGGTGAATCAAGCTCTGTAGAGTGGTAATGGTTTTAGGTTGAAGCTCTGTCCAGTAGTTTACTCTTTGCTAAAATGAGACGCCTCCTTGTGAAAGCATCTCAGGCTTGTAGTCCCTGGAACAGAAGGGATGGAGTCATTTGTCCTCATTGGGCACCTTCTCAAAAACAATACTGTCAGTAACCGTGCCCCTTCATGTCCCAGGGTTGTAAGGCTTACCTCTGATGAATCTTTAAATGTCACCCTATGAGATGCATGTCCAGCGATAGATAGATAGATAGATAGATAGATAGATAGATAGATAGATAGATAGATAGATAGATAGATAGATAGATAGATAGATAGATAGATAGATAGATAGATAGATAGATAGATAGATAGATAGATAGATAGATAGATAGATTAAAATAACAAGCTTCCTCTTCTGCACCATACCTGATTACATAGTCAGGCTTCTCATTGGCTTTTTTTATTCTTTGTGATGAGTGGAATTGGCGGATGTACTTGCTAATATTATCTGGAGTTGGGTTAGTCATTTTTGCTCTTGGATGCCTTACATTGAGCACCAAGTAGTCAATAACAGCTCAATGGTTTTGCTTGGATTTACGTCCCAAACACATCATACGTACATACTCCTAATTTATCACCATGTACTGCAAAGTTAAACACACCAAGTGATCTGTATAAGCAGTCAGTGAATACGGTAAATTATATCATCCAATCATATCTGCGTTTCTTCTCTCTTGAATGCATTTTGTTATGATATTCTGTCACTCCAAAGTAATGAATGCTGGAACTTTCCATGGATGCCTAGCTTTGTATACCCTACAAAAAGGTGACTTTTTTGCTGTGCGTCATTTATTGTGATTTATCTGTGTTTTTTTTTCTTTCATTATTCTTGATAGCTTTGAGATTGAGCTTCAGTAAATCCATGCAGGTATCAAATACATTGGCTTGTTATCAGTATCTGTGAATACTGACTTCATATGAAACACCAACAGATTTTATTTTTGTGTGACTGACATTTTCAAAATGTATTGTCAAAATGTCTTTTATGGGAATAGTATAGCATACATCTCACTGAGACAGACTTGTGCGACTCTGCCCAAACCTGCTTTATCCAGAAGTGAAAAGCTTTCATAGTCTTAAACTTTCATTAGCAAACAAACAAAAACAGAGTTCAATTTGTAGGTAAAAGAAGGCAGAGAAAATGTGACAATCATTTTTTTTCTGTTTTCCTATTGCTACATATAATTAAAAAATTAACAAAACCTTTATAACATAATGACACCCCTTCATTGATTTTAATCAATCATGAACAATGCTATTTGTGATTTCTAATGGGTGAAGCTATTCACACAAAACTGCATTTTCAGTGAAACTTGAGATTTCACAGTCACTGAAATTCCTACCGTTACTACTTGTATTTTCATCTTATCTGCAACCTTTTTCTCCACGTACAAAAGCATGGCAAAGTTTATTGTAGCACAGTGGGAGCAAATGCAAGCACTGCAGAGGTGACTTTTCTATGCCAATGAGTTTCTGGGAGTATCAGTTTACGTATGTAGCTGGGGAAAGTGTGCGCAGCAGAAACAGTAGTCCGAATGACCAGCAGGCAGGATGTGAGGCTGACAAGAGCACGTGAAGCCACACTGAAGACAGAGGAAGCAGCCGCAGCATTGGAGTGCAACTGAAGAAGACGACAGCATGGAAAGAACCCTTAGGGAGTCATATTTCTTGTTTAACAACCCAAACAACTTCAAAAACATAATTTTGGTGATTTCTCACGTTATCATTTCAAAATTGTACACAAAGCAAATTTTAAAAGCAATATTGCAAAACTGTTTTTAATACAAAACTCTGTTGTTTTCGCTGATCACAACTTTGCATTGATGTTGATTGATGAAATTCGGCAAAGTGTGTTATGCAGCGAAATTGTTGGATTCCCTGGTGATTTTGTTCATTACATTTCTCCTTGAAATTTCTCTGTGGGTGACATGGCAGTTCAGTGGTAGCACTGCTGCCTCGAAGTGAAGAGGCCAGGGTTTGTGTCCCAGGTCCTCCCTGAGTGGTGTTTGTGTATTCTTCCTGCGTCTGTGTGGGTTTCCTTTGGGTGCTCTGGCTTCCTCCTACCATCAAAAGACATTCAGGTTAGGTGGACTGGAGATACCGCATTGGCCCTAGTATGTGGTTGGAGTGGGTGTGGGTGTGTGTTTGTCCCGAGATGGACTGGCGCATTGTCCAGGGTTTGTTCCTGCCTTGTTAGCTGGGATTGGCTCCAGTACTCCTCAGTTCAAGACTAAGCGGTGTCACCCATGCGCATGGGAGACGGTGTACAGGTTCAAATAAAAAATGATTCCTCTGATACTTTCTCCTTTTTTTTCCTCTGAAGAGCCCACCTTCTAATGACATAATTTCCACCTCCCAAGATATTGCAGGCAAATGACATCATTTCTGGTTTCTGTCCCACAAGATCCCCCCTCTTCCTGTATTTTGACAGTAAATCTGCCATTTTAACTGACATGCTCAGTTCTATTTTGAACTCAGGTCTGTAAAGACCTTCATTATTTTGCATATTTTTTCCAAGTATATGAGGAAAACTCCCCAAAGATTTATGATTGTTTTTGACTGTTCTTACAGTGGTGTAATCGACAGGATTAATTGTTCGAGATTTCAGAAGGACAGGTCCTGAACACTGTCCTCACTAACATGGTCTCAGAACTGCAGAGGCTCAAGGTCCAGGTGAGCAAATACAGGTCTGAGGCGCGGGAAGAAGAGTGTGTCGTGATCCAACAGGATTGTTCACAGGCACCATCCCAGGTACTGATACCGTTAAAAGATAATGTTAGGATTGAGTCATACAATACAATACAATACAGTTTATTATTGTATAGCCCAAAATTACACAGGAAGTGCCGCAATGGGCTTTAACAGGCCCTGCCTTTTGACAGCCCCCCAGCCTTGACTCTCTAAGAAGACAAGGAAAAACTCCCAAAAAAACCTAGTAGGGAAAAATGGAAGAAACCTTGGGAAAGGCAGTTCAAAGAGAGACCCCTTTCCAGGTAGGTTGGGCGTGCAGTGGGTGTCAAAAGAAGGGGGTCAATACAATACAATGCAGTACACAGAACAGAACAATTTCTCAATATAGTAAGAAATAAAAAATATAAATTTTAGAAGTACAGAGCAGATGATATATCCCATAATAAGATTTGGATTTGTATAGAGTCCTGGAGACATCATCCTTCAAGCTGCCTCCCCCATTTGGCCATTCCACGGCTGAAACAGTGCTGGGCCAGCCAATCCGATGAAAGGACCCCTCTTTCCCACGATTCCGGCGATCCTCTATCTGGGATGACTTTTCCTTAGGCAGGCAAAACAACTTGGCAGGTGGGCCATGGCACCAAGTGCCACATTTGGGTACCGAGAAGAAAAACAGAATAAGTGAGGGTTAGTATACAATTATAACTGTCATGTTACTTATGTTTAAGTGCTAATGACTAACAACAGAGATGCAGTCTGTACAGTTAATCAGCAGCTCTAGTCAGGATATGCTAAACTGAAGAAGTGAGTCTTCAGCCGTGATTTAAAAGCTGAGACCGAAGGGGCATCTCTTATAGTAGCAGGCAGACCATTCCACAGTTTAGGGGCCCTGTAACTAAAAGCTCGACCTCCCACTGTTATTTTATTAATCCTTGGAATCATAAGCAGACCGGCATCTTGAGATCTTAATGTGCGCTCTGGTTTGTAAGTCATGATAAGTTCAGACAAGTAAGCCGGACCTCGACCATTTAATGCTTTATATGTTAAAAGAAGGATTTTGAAATCTGCCCTAAACTTAACCGGGAGCCAGTCATATTCCCTTATTTTTCAGTGCACAGCTACACGCCATCATTGAGACCATGTGGAATGAGCCAACATACTGGAGCCATTCTTAAAAGAAGGGAGCATCAGAGGACAACGCCAACCCCTGGCTCGTCTGAGAAACACTTATATTTGAGCCCGTAAACCATCTCCCATGTGCACATGTGTGACAGTTGGTCAGAAAATGAATGAATGAATATTGCTGTGCGGCCGGCTTAGACGAACAATTGCTTCACACTTTGCTTTGTGAGGCCAGCATGACATTATAGAGTTGTAGTGGCCATGTTGGATGGGATTGTTTACCTACCCAATCTGTGCTACCTGCCCAATTTGCGTCAGAATTTTTGCACTTGCATACCCCACTTCACACTAATCCTGTTGCCCGAACTGCTCCTGAAAAGCGTGATCTCACTATCCAATTTGTACAACAGTTGGTCTTGCACTCTGCAGCATTGAGAGAGAAAAAAACGCACCATTTTCATTTTAGGACTACATTAGCTGACCACAATGAAAATATTATGAAAATACTTTGATGTTCTGCACACATGTTATTGTACATTGTGCCTTCACTGCTAGATGAAGCATGTTATGCTCCTTGTTATGTACTACAGATAGTGTAGTGACAGAGACTGCCCCCCAAGGATATAGCACTGATCCCATACATCACAGGCTCTGTGTGAGTTAGTCATAGTGAAGCTCGGGAAATGCGGAAGAGGAAAAGGAGAACTCAAAGTATAATTGTATCTCCGGGTGGCATGGTGTTGCAATAGAACTGGACTAACTAACTAACTAACTAACTAACTAACTAACTAACTAACTAACTAACTAACTAACTAACTAACTAACTAACTAACTAATACAACTGGAATAACTAACTAGCTAACCGCCCACATAAATCACATTAAGAAACTTTCTTACTTTCACCTCCGTAACATATCCTGTGTTCTCTCCTTTTCTAACGCTGAGAAACTTGTCCATGCTTTTATCACATCCCGCATCGATTATTGTAATTCCCTACTGGCAGGTGCCCCTTCTAATCTTATATCACAGCTCCAGCTTATTCAAAACTCAGCTGCAAGAGTCCTTACTCGAACCAGCAACAGCGAGCACATCACACCCATCCTGCTCCGTCTCCACTGGCTCATGTGTCTTACAGAATCGAATATAAAATCCTACTAATAACTTACAAAGCCTTAAATAACCTTGCGCCAAACTACATCAGTGACCTTCTCCATCACTATGTGCCTGCCCGCCCACTAAGGTCCTCTGATTCTGGCAATCTTGTTGTGCCCCTCACTAATCTACACTCCATGGGTGACAGCAGGGCCTTCAGCTGTATAGCGCCCAGACTCTTGAATGACCTACCAAAATTAATCAGGTCAGCTGACTCCATGAATTCTTTTAAAAAACAACTCAAAACTCATCTGTTCAGGAAGGCTTTTAGCTCTACTTGACTTTACTACCCTTCTCTCAGTTTACTTCTCTTTCAAGATGCTAATGAAACCTGTGTGTGTGTGTGTGCTAGACCATCAATTATGTTGTCTGTTTCTTTTTTTTTCAGAATTCACTGTCTCAATCTTCTTTATTTATTTATCTGGTTTGTACAATGCTATATACTATATACACTAACGTTCTTTACTATATTCTGTAAGTGCCTTGAGCATGGGAAAGGCGCTATGTAAATAAAATGTATTATTATTATTATTATTAATATAACTGGAAGTACTACTGGCACAACCCCCAAGTCTAACCAAGCCCAAGGTAGGATTATTGGTCTAGACCTGTGTTTCCCAAACTTGGTCCTGGGGACCCCATGTGGCTGCAGGTTTTTGCTCCAACCAGATTCCTAATCAGTGACAACACCTGATAGCACGGATCTCATTTAACCAACTGGTATTTTTTTTTTCTCTTATTCTACATTCAGAAAAGCACAGCAGCATGATTTTTACATTTATAAGAGATTTAGAAATATTTCTGCTTTTTCTATAGATTTAAACGCTTAACTCACTTTTGTTGATTTCATTATATTTTGCCCATTCTCTGTGCAGTTTTACCCCTTCGTTTTATCTTATTAATGACAATTAAAAATGAGCAGAGCTGACACCCAGGCAAACAACACTGAATAATCAAAGGCTGCTACTTTAGCATTAGACCCACTGATTAGTAAATAATGGATTAATTAAACAATTAGATTACCTTGAAAAGTAGAATGAAATTCAAGATGAAAATATTGTTAAAAAGAAAAAAATTCATTATTCCTATATAACAGCTTGGTACATTTTAATATATAGTCGATTCCCCTTAATTGGGACACATTAGAACTAGGACATTTTGTTCCAATTAAGCGGCTACACCAATTAAGCGAATTCCACATAAAATTAAACAATAAATAATTTTCAATTTTAATAAAATTATTGAACCCAAATATAAATTATAAGAAAATAATATATGCTGTGAAGAAATTATAATAATAAATTCTAAAGTAAAATAATTAGGTATGTATATACAATTTAATGCTGCAAAAATGCATCAAGTGTAGTCTGTCTTTTGTTTATGTAAGTTTGTACTTTGTCCTTTGCAGTTCGTCTTTTCTGTAATGCCCATTCCTCACGCAGTTGATTTTCTTGTTGTAAGAGACGCACTATGGTATTTTTTGGTACACCAGTTATCTCAGTGAGCCTACGATGGCTTGTATTAAATGGCTGGCTTTTAATTTTATCAAGCAAAGCAATTTTACTTGAAAGTGTAAAATAATTTCTTGGCATCTTGGCAAGGGTTATAATTTTATAAATAAAATTGACAAAAAAAAAGTTTACTTATACGTTATACGTACACGCGAGGTGGTGTAGGGGTAACTGAATACGGTTCGGTAGTGGTGACAGTAGACTATTAAGCAGACATGTGCTACTCCACTCTAAGATTGTACTATCTAAACTTACCAGTGCTTCTTCAACGGGTGACGATAGATGACTGACTTGCAGCACACGTCTGCTACTGTCCCAATTAAGTGTTTAAATTATGTATTAGTTTATTATTTTGGTTTTCATACCTTGAGATTTGGCCCAAATAAGCGGCTGCTCCAATTAACCGGTGGCCCAATTAAGCGGAATCGACTATATATATATATATATATATATATATATATATATATATATATATATATATATATATATATATATATATATATATATTTTTTTTTTTTTACCAAACTTATTTTTCTAACACATCACTTAATTAGCCCAGGAGTCCAATTAAAAACAGAAGCTGGTTGGAACAAAATCCTGCAGCCACAGGGGGTCCCCAGGACCAAGTTTAGGAAACACTGGTCTAGACTATAGGTCACTTTCTGCCCACAATAGTTGGTTCAGCTGTTCAGCTCTTGCCCTTGGGGACATTTAAAAGACCATTGCACCATTATAGTCCTCTCAAAACTAGTTCAGTTTCTCCTTCCCCATTAATTTCAATACTTTCACCAAAATTGTCAAAGGTTTCTCAAAGCAAAGTGAATTCCGCAAGGTTCGCTCATCACCACCTGGGATGTACCCGTACACACATTTTCGCCCAACCATACATCATGTTGCTTGGTGTTTGTCTGGGGTGAGTTTGGCATCAACATGGACAACAGCACCATTTTTCACTGAAACTTCTCATGTTGAGGATGAAGATGATTTACTGACACCAAAGTTGTAATGCTTCTCTTTATTGAAAACTTCCTAAAGCTTTAGAATGTTATCTCTGTCCTTAGATATTTTAGTTTCTTTTTTTTTTTTGCTGATATCTTTCCATTTTCCAAACCCACTCAACCTGAGCAAGGATGCAGGAAGCTGGAGCTTATCGATCATGAGGCAGCGACAAGCCTGGATAGGGCGTCTGATGACGTTATACTTTTAATTTACTTTATCATAGATTTGTTAATGTCAGATTTTCTGCAGTCTAGATTAATATTTTGGTGTGAATTTAAAATGTTAACAAAAATCTCTTATTTTTTTATAGTTTATTTTTTAATTAATTTATGTAACTATAACTAAAACCATATCAAAATTAACCCAATCGAATATAACTGGAAGTATTACTGGCTCAACCCCTAAGTCTAACCAAGCCTGAGGAAGGATCATCTGTCTAGACTACAATTCCCAGACAACCCTGCAGCAGCTTGCAAAAACTTTTGTCATCCACTACCTGGGAGGACTGGATGATGACTGAAGCCAGTGCTCCTATGTTTGTCATGTCATGTCATGTTATTTCCCAACCTGCTTAATCCGGTCCAGGGTAATGGAGGAGTCGGGGGGAATAGGGGTGGAGCTTATCCCATCTAGCATAAGGCACAAGGCAAGAACAAACCCTGGACAGACAAAGCACCAGTCCATCACAGGGTGAGCACACACACATACACAGACCAAACACCACTTCACCTAACCTTGGACCATGAAATGAAACCCACACAGACACAGGGAGAGCATGCAAACTCCATAGAGGGAAGAACTGGGATGCAAATCCTAGTCTCCTTATCCCAAGACAGCAGTGCTACCACTGCATCACCATGCTGCACCCACCACATATGTGTTCCTTATAATATAATCCCACTGATAATAAAATCACTGTACCAGTACACTGGGTATGGATTGGGTATGCTATTCAGGGCCTCACCAAATTCTTCTTTACAATGCATACAATGAAAACTGTGTATTGTAATAAATTATTTCATACAAAACATTTTTTGTAGGCTAATCATATTTTACAACATTTTGCATCTCACATTTTTTTATAGTTTTGCTGGGTCACCATCTGCATGTCAGACCAATAAATCACCTTTTCTGCATTGAATTGAAGCTGAGGCATAAGAGAGACCAAAAAAAAATCATTGATAAGGAGAACGAAAAAGAGCAGGAGGTGCTTAGAGTGAAGTGAAAGGAAGAAGAAGAGAAATATTGTGACAGGGATACAGATAAGCAGAAATATAGAGACGTGAACTGAACTGACAGGGAAAGAAAAGCAAATGCATTGATTATGAGAGAGAAAGAGAAATATACAGATAGGGAGAACAGCAGAGAAGTAATCTTTGGGGGACATGCGGGTTATTGATCAAGAAGGAGTGACATGTATTGATGAAAAAAAAAGAAAGAAAGGGAAACACTTTGGTCAAGAGACTATTAAAGATTAAAAAAAAAACAATTTGAACAGGGGAGTGTAACTTAAGTGTATTGAACAGAAGAAAGAGAAACGTATTGATTAGAGGAGACAAGGAAAAATGTATCGATCACAAAAGAGAAAGAGAAAAACAAGATCAGGAAAATTTTGCTAAGGTAGAGAGTGGGCACAAAAAATGAAGGGTCAGAAAGAAAGGAAGGAAGGAAGGAAGGACACTGAGAGACACTTGAGGCAGAATGGTGAAACAGCAAGCAAGAGAGAATGTTGGAGATGGAGTGGAGAATAAATTAAAATTACAAGGAGAATAAATTAAAGTATGAAATAGAAAGAGGCAAACTTGGAGAAACCAACTGACGGTGATGAATGAAACAGGCAAGTCTCAGGTCGCATACCGTTATGCTGAACTGACACTCAAATTTATTTTACACGCAGTTTGTAACTGTGAAGCTCACTAAAGAGTTTTTGGCTGGAAATTAAGGAACACTGCTCCCTAAAGATGCATCTACACTTCCGAGTTTACCTATATGTGAGTGCAGTATATTTTTAAAAAATGTTGTATTGTCCACACACCAGAACACACCATTATGCACATTACTGTATTTTCTCAATGAGAAAATACACAATATGAAAAGTTGCTGCCAACTCAGTAATCACCCTATCCTAGTTGAGGATATGCACAATTCTTGTGATTTTTTCTTTTTCTGCACTAGATGTTTATTTAGATAGATAGATAGATAGATAGATAGATAGATAGATAGATAGATAGATAGATAGATAGATAGATAGATAGATAGATAGATAGATAGATAGATAGATAGATAGATAGATAGATAGATAGATAGATAGAAAAGGCAGTTTTGGTGGGCAGCTGGAACCCTTATCAGGCTGGGATGCCTAGATTGTGGATGGACCGGGGCAAAGAGTATTTTTAGGACAGTTTCTCCTCTGGGCTGACGGAGGGCAGCCCCCTTGGCTTCCAGCATGGCCTTATTTGGCCACACTTCTGTCACACCAGGAAGCTACTTGGGCACCTGGAGTCCTTCCAGGTGCCCTATAAAAAGGGACCAGTCCCCACCATTCTTTGGCCATTGTCAGGAGGAAGAGCACAAAGTCTGAGGAGGAGTAGAGGGAGAAGGACTGTCGGCAAGAAGGGACTGTGTGTTGTGTTCACACACTATATGATAGATAGATAGATAGATAGATAGATAGATAGATAGATAGATAGATAGATAGATAGATAGATAGATAGATAGATAGATAGATAGATAGATAGATAGATAGATAGATAGATAGATAGATTAAATTAACAATGAATGTATTAAAATGCTCCCAATTTATTTTGCATATTTTGCTGAGAAATTTTGTGCAAATATTTTTGCTCATCTCTAGGGTATAAAAGAATGAGTCTCAACACACTGGATAGGTTTGGTGCAGCCACCTGTATATTATCCCTGGCTGCAAAAGGGTTTTAAGTTAGGCACTGGTGTGCATAGGTCAAGTTCCAGATTGAACTGATATGGTGGTGGAGAAGATTTCAGTTTTAAAGGGTGAGGCCAGAAGTGATGTAATCTGAGACTGTAAACCGTAAGTTACGCCTTTCTTAGTGCCGGAACCGGAAGTGACGTTGTTGCTGTTAAATCAGGCAGGTTTTCCTGTATTTGGCCTGCAGAGATAACAGAAGAAGGTTTAGCGCAAACTGCCACCCCCTGGTCTGGCGGATAAATTACCTCCACTTGGTCCAGTCAGCTTCCTCCTAATCACATGTGTGTGACAAGGGATAGGTTAGAAGATTGAATGTAGCTCCAATATTTGTTAAAGCATTTTGGAAAATATGTATTATGTTTTAGTACAACCCGCCTACTTTATTTATGCAGCTATTACATTCAGTTTAGTTTATTCTTATACATCCCATTTCCCAGCATATAAGTTTGAAGCATTAAAAGTATGATGTATTTGTAACATAAACACATCATAATACAGACTATACATAAAACATATACAGTTACACTTATTTTAATTTTTTTTTACAATTTTTCAGGCTTTTAAGACTCCTACGCCCAATAAAAAAGGTAACAGAATAAAAGCACTACTATACTGTAGTTTGGCAGTGAGGGTCCCTCATGTCTTGGTGAAAGCTAAAATCCAATTCAAGTAGACAAAGCTGTTGCCTGGCCCCTTCCTAGGTATTGCACATGGAGTCATCCCATTTTACTTTATCCATTTTTTTACTACTGTATAATGACTTTTGGATTTTTATACCACAAATTCCACTTCCAGCTGTTTTTCCCTGCAAGTCATTTCTTTCGACATGCCCCTGAAAACATTTTGCTAGTAGCGCCATGTGAGTGTGTAAACAAGCGTACGGCTGTTGGTGCTCACACGCTCTGGGAGACCTCCTGCTAGTTTTGTGCCTTTATTTGTTTCGCTACAACACACTTGTGCAGTGGCTGCATTTATCAATAAGAATCTGTTTAATCTTAAAAAATTGCACCCAGACACACGAAAAAAGTAAAAGAGAAAGTAAAATGAATGCAATTTCTTTTTTTTTTAACCTACATTTCAAAACAAGACTTTGTTGTTAGACGGGTCCACCATGCTGGTCAGGCTGGGTGGTGGAGCATCCTTCTGGATTAGGGAGATCAGCACACACATCCCAGTAAAACAAAATGTTTTGGAATTGTAGACAACCATGAACTCGTACAGATTTTAAGAGATGGAGTAATACTCATAACAAATTCTGTACATAATGTGATTGATCCTTCTACATGGGGAAACCATGCACTGTCAGCTGAAATGACAGTGTTGGTAACGTTACTTTTGTGGCCACAGGGAAAATGCAGCTTTGCAATAGTGATGATGTGATGATGCCACAACCAGCTGTTTCTCCAATTTTGCACCAAACTTTTGCATGCGTTAGGTAATACACAAATTCATACATGTCTCCACAACTCCATGTGAGTTAATACTAAAGCAAGCAGCATTCATTTAAATTAGAACACATGTGAAGATTACTACCCTAAGTGCTGATGAGCACACTTACTGTATGTGAATTACAAGTAATATCACAGTGTCACACACGGGTGGTCATAAACATAAACTCCACTGAACTGCCCAGCATGTTACCCAAAAGATAAGTGGGGCCTGATGAGTGATTGACAGCAAAATTTCACACAGATACGCTGAGCTCTTCATTCCATGAATTGCTAGAACATTTATGTTTCACTTTACAAGCCTGGATAGGTTCAAGAAGGCAGACAGAAACACCTGGGGGGATTAGATGAACAAACACCTCACAGAAGATGAGGGTGGATCACTGACTCTGGAAGACAATTGGGAACACAGGAAAAATGATAGTGGCTATTCAGTAATTTACTTTAAGAGGTGCTTCCAATGTCCATAACAGCAGAAAGGGTGACTCTTCTAAAAGTACCGTTGTGGATCATTCATTGTTAAATAAACCCTCATTCGGTGTGTGTGTCTCAGACTTTTAATCTATGTGCTCATTATTGTATTTTTCGTGATATTGTTGAGATCAAATCGTAACAGTTACGTGCAGCTTAGCACCGTATCCTACCTTATTATGTTTTCGATCCTTCTTCTTCTTCTTCTCCTACTACTTTGACTATGATTATTATTAACACCACCCTCCTTCCAGTGCACTAATATACTCTGGTGCATTTGTCAGAGGTCAACCAGACCTCTCAGCCTTTGAATTCTGCTTGTCGTTCATCTGAAGACTCGTCAAAGAATACACGGCGTGCCGAGGAGTGCGAAATTCTGGATCTGTTTCTCATTGACTGTACATGGGAGCTTTTACAGCTGATCGTTGAACCCGGTCTTGATGGTTACCAGTGTGCCTACAACTACTGGAGCCACTCTTGTCTTCGTTGTTTGATCTCTAGGCATTTATACTTAATGATCTTCTCTGTTTCCTTGCTCTGAATGTTGTTGTCATCCGAGATCGATGAAGACACATGACTTGTTCTTCTTGTCATGGAATACAATGTTCGGCCTATTGCAGGTGATGGTAAGGTCTGTGGGAATGGTCTTGTTCCACATGATGACACAGTGTCTGGTGTCAATGACCGCATATGGTATATGTTTTTACCACTTATCTGGCATTGGAATACAATAATAATAATAATAATAATAATCATATCAGAAAACTGTAAAACGTCATCATGAGTGGCAAATGGTGGCAAGGAGTGCTGTAAAATCATGACATCATTTATTCTCAGAAGCGGCCTCCCACTCCTGCCTTGGACTCGGTATATTACGCTTTATAACTTCTCACGTCCTACAGGACAAATTGTCATCCTAGTCAGACTTTTAGTGTAATTCCTAGGAGTAATTCTGAGATGCTTGATAAATGTGGGTGCTGGTTTCATTTTTGTATCTTTACAGAGGCTAATGTGCAGAAACATTTCTGTTAATGACCTTCTTAACAGTTTCTTAATTATGTAATTAATGACTAAACTGTTCTTATATCATGGAGAAAACAAGGATTGATAGTGTGAACCACAAACACCTGACACGACAGGCACAGACACAAGTGCTGTAAAATAGAAGGCTTTTATTCCATGAGAAATGTTTTCCAGTCGTTTCCCACTAGCACCAATCACAGTACCACCCAGGAATACGGCACATAGCACTTCTTCTTCTCTCTTTTTCGTTTCTTCACCTGAACTTCTCCACAGGCAAGTTTCATCTCTCTTCATCCCAGAGTAGTGGTGGCTGGCTCATTTTCTAGGTTACCCAGAAGTGTTCCAAGTGTCCAGTGATCTTCTTCCGGCAACACTTCTGGGTGTGTCAGAAGCCCAACGTAGAAGGAATGTGCAGGCTCAGCAGCACCCCCTGGCAGCATCCACAGAACCCAACAGGGCTTTAGCAAACTCCGGCTCCCAGCATGCGCTGCGGGAGTCCGTGGTGCTGTAGCAACCCAGGGGGGGGGGATAAAGCCCTGAAGACACTCTCTCCTAGGGCCCATCCATTATACAGGGGTCCTGGCCATCCACCACAATAGTTATATACTTGTTTACGAGTGCTTCAGTGATATTTGGGGACATTGATTGGGGAATTTCTAAAGGACTTGGAATGCATTATTATTTAGAATTTTGATGGAGTCACAGAATGTTCTGACACTGTTTACCACTCACAACATAACACAATGTAATTTTCATTATTGACTGCATGCAGATATCACTTTTTTATTTATTGAATATTTTTGCAGCAATGAGTCATATCTGAAAATAACAGTGATAATAGAATGTTATTACATGGATTGGTAGAGTATATGAAATTCACATTTTTAATTGTCTCTTATTATATCATGTAGGTAAGCCAATAGAGACGTGTTGTGTCTAATGTACCATTACTAGACAGAATGTAAAAATTGCATTGATTGATGTGCTGCTTTCAGTATAAAAGGACCCAGAAAGGGAAAAAAGAAGGAAGAATGGCCAGGAAATTAAGGGTTAAGTAAGTAACAAAATAAAAAGATGAGCGCGTTGGGCGGCACGGTGGTGCAGTGGGTAGCGTTGCTGCCTCGCAGTTGGGAGACCTGGGGACCTGGGTTCGCTTCCCGGGTCCTCCGTGTGTGGAGTTTGCATGTTCTCCCCGTGTCTGCCTGGGTTTCCTCCGGGCGCTCCGGTTTCCTCTCACAGTCCATAGACATGCAGGTTAGGTGGATTGGTGATTCTAAATTGGCCCTAGTGTGTGCTTGGTGTGTGGGTGTGTTTGTGTGTGTCCTGCGGTGGGTTGGCACCCTGCCTGGGATTGGTTCCTGCCTTGTGCCCTGTGTTGGCTGGGATTGGCTCCAGCAGACCCCCGTGACCCTGTGTTCGGATTCAGCGGGTTGGAAAATGGATGGATGGATGAGCGCATTCACAATAATGACAAATGGCAGATAGAGCCGATCAACAAAACTATAATAAAGCTTAAAGGTTCTTACACTAAACAGTTTAGATTTCTCCCTAACAAATGGTAAGGAAGGTTTGTGTTATTTTTTTTTTTTATTTGAATATCCAAGTTTTTAAAAACCTGTGGCATCCAATTCACCGATTTCTTCAGCAACATCTTTAATGTCACTGAGAGAATCTGTGGTCCCTGCCTGCTTTAAAAGGACAATTACTTCTGTGCCCAAGAAAACAAAAGTGGGCTATTTGAATGACTACACACTGGTGGTCCTGTAAGTGACTGGTGCTGAGACACATTAAACAGGATATTCCAGATAGTCAAGAGCACCTGCAGTTTGCATTTCGTCACATACAGTCCACAGAATGACAATGGTCTATAAGACCAACAGGCTTACAAAAAGGGAAGCAAACTAGAGAACAGAAGAATACAACTAGAAGCTTATGCCATAGTGCTGTGGCTGTGAGAGCGAGTGACTCTCAGGTAATCTCTGATTGAACACTTGAGAACTCTAAACATGTAATTCTATACGAAATCACATAAATCAAAAATACAGGACAAAAAGAGTGATGTGAATTATAAAAAAGATGAAAAACAAAACATTCTGAAAGACAAAACACAATCTTAACATAACAAGGTCAATATTAGGGCTTTCTTGTGCTGTTTAATACTCTTGCTCCATGAAGACGGCTAAACTTACAAAACCACACACAGGTTTTTACCACTTTATTTTGAGAACATTAAACTTCTGTTTATTTGAACTATTTTTGTTTTTGAAAGGAACTGTTTCATTTAAAGCCTACTTTAAAAATGTACTGATATTGCCAGGAAGCAGATTTCAATGTGTCTCATAGATGAAGTGCTCAGAATATTAATTTCAAAACTTGAAATAAAATCAATTAAGTGCCACATTGTTTGTACCAACCCATTTATTGGGGAGAATGAAGAGATTAAAACTAATTAAAATATAATGTGCTGTTGTTTCATTAATGGGAGAAATAATTGCATTCTGTAAGACCACCAAATGAATGTTAACTGATTAAAAATGTCTGTCATCTAAATGTTGGGAAAATTTGGAAAAGCTCTGCAAAGTCTGTGGAAGATTCAACATTTTAACTTTGTGTAATGGAAGTTTTTTTTTTTTTTATCAGATTTACATTTAATTTTTTTCACAGTGTGATATGATTTACAACATATTCTTGTCATTTTTACCACCAGGGTGGTTAGACAGGACAAGCACACTGTGATCAATCAGAATGTCACCCCATGAAAAGATAGAACGTACTGTATATCATTAGTAACAATTTCTCAGAAGCAATGATTAACATACTAAACCAGAGCATTTAGCTATGAGTCAAGTGTGGGTGTTGATCGACAGGCGAACTTTCCTTATAGAGCACAATTGGAATTTCTTTATTAATGCTTAATGGACACATTTGTTATTTTTATAAGTCAAAATCATGGAACTAATTAATTGATTACTGGAAATAGTGTTCTTGACTGAAGTGTTTTTATTAAATTTGAACAACACTTTACCTGTTCTTGTGGTTTAAAATGGCCTTTACATTGTTTTTTATGGTCGCTTTATGGAGGTCATGTGATGTACATCATGTTCATCATGTTCCTCCTATGTAAGATGGCAGTGCACAGCTTCTAACATCTGTGTATTGGATCAGTTTGGTAATAGAGGAAGCTAAAAGCTGCTTTCAATAGGACTATAGTATTATTATATATTCTATGTTGTCATTGATCTTTTGACTTTATATTTTGTTTGTTTTGTTTTGTGGCCAGCATTAGTTACACACATTATTCGATACTTGACTGTTTCCTAAACTTTGTTGTTGCGATTCTCCTTTGTGCTCCTTCTCCTGGTCAAAATGTGGTCTGTCTCTGGGTGTTCTGTAGAAGATTTTTAATACATAACATAACAAAGTAACATAATGTAATATATCATAACATAATATAACAAAGTAACATAGTGTAATCTACTCTCTATATATAAAATCCTAAGCCTAAAAGTGCAAAGATTTTGTGCAACAATTTTATGTGATGTTTTTATGTCACATTATTTGTCATGCTTTAAATCGAGCTTATTTTAAAACCTACATATATATGTTTGGTATCATTCTTTTCAGAATGTATCGAACTTTAATGTGATGTTGTTAGATTTTCAGACTTCTTATTCCGTTTTTAAATTATAAACTAAAATATCTTCTCATTTCATGATTTCTACTCTGTTAAATAATAATTTTTCTTTTACATAAGTATAAAATTTCGTTATTTTGACTCCAATAAATAATAAATTTTCTTTTGTACATTTATAGATTTTACTAATATTCTGGCCACAACTGAGGCTTAGCTGCCGAAGGAGCTAAAACATAACATGACAAAATGTAATATATTACAGCAAAACGTAACATAGTGTTACATATTATAACATAATAAAACATAATGTAACATATTATAACATATCATGACATGATATAATGTAACATGTTATAACATATCTTTACATTCTCAGACTCACTTAATTCAGTTTTGGGTTTTGGGGACTGGGAACTTAACCATTATAGGACCACTCAGTTTGGTCTGCTTATGGTCATTCTGCTCCAGAATTTTATTACATGCCATATCACAAAAGAACATGACATGACATAATAAAACATATACCAAAATAATATCATAACATAATGTAACATGTGTAAGAGCTAGCCTGGCCACAGACAGAAACAACACCAGAATGTCTAAACACACACACACTCACGGTTATTACACTATTCACAATAACTATTTACAGTTTGCTCGCAGTCCTTGGTCCTTCAGGCCGCCTCCACTCCTCTCTTGCAAGCGCCTTCCTCTTCTACCTGACTCTGGCTCTTTGAATGGATTGAGGCGGCCACTTTTATAACGCTCCGGATGTGCTCCAAGTGCCTGATGATGAACTTCCAGCAGCACTCCCCAGTGTGGCGTAAGTGCTGTCCTTGCACCCGGAAGCGCTCCAGGCGTACACCATCCCTGGTCTGTCAGCACTTCCTGGTGTACTTGAAGCGCTGTCCCCCAGGGATCAAGGACCGTCCAGGTGCCCAGGAAAGGCGTCCCGGCGGGGCAGGGTTCCTGGCCGTCTATCAAACATGTTACAACGTATTATATCATGATATAATGTAATATAACGTAACATGTTATAACATAAGGTGTCATAATGTAACATTGTATAACATGATATAACAGATCAAAACATTTTCAAGCTCACTAATCTAATTTTGGATCATGGAGAACAGAACCTAACCATTTTAGGGCACACACCAACTCCCCATGTAAGCAATATAAGCAATAATTTAAATAAAATTTTAACAGAGCAGCATAAAAATATGCAAAATAGATCAAAATAAATTGGAACTGCAGTAAATCCCAGTGGGTATCAAATGTGAAAGAGAGAGTGTGAGAGCTGGAGGAGATAGACATGTTGATGCTCTGCTCTGTCTACCTTGGATTCGATGAAACTTCTCTTAATGTGACTGTCCGCTAATTTTTTGTTTTAATTTTAGTGGTTTAATTATATGTAGACGGTAATGCAGCACATTAAGCATTTCTAAATAAGTGCACTTTCATTGTAATTAGGCTAAGCAATTCCCTGGGTAACCCTTTGAAATGGTTACAGCATTATTAGGCATTTTTTCTGCATTTGTCTTAGTTTGTTGGCTGATATTTTTATCCAGAGAAGCGTGTAAAGCCTTAATGCAGTTATTTCAGGATTTCTACATCTAGAATCTGTCAAGTTAAGTATCTTCTACAGAGTAGGGGTTGTACTGCCAACCTAGTAGTCTATAGTCCAATATCGAAGGTAATGGTAAAACACTGCCTAATTACTATATTAAAAATAAATGTTAAGTACCAGTATGTGCCTTGTTAGTTAGATATATTGTTTTATTCCAAAATACAAGCTGTGCTGCCAGACCAAGATGGCTTGAAATCTAAGTAATCAATGTAGACCTCCATGTTAATGTTTCCAGTGCACAATCTATTGGAATGTATTAATAAAAACCAATGCAACAAATGTTTCTGATGCACCATCTGTTGGAATGACAAATGCAATGTATATGTCTTTGTTATATGCCATTTGGTATTAGACTCAAAAGCAGTGTTGATATTTGTGATGTGCCATCTGTTGGAATGACAACTCAATGTATTTTATTATTAAAAATATCTTTTGGAATGACAGAGACATAACAAATAGATGAACACACAGGCACTTATCCTTCAGCTAAGGTTGATGGTTTAGGAATACAGTAATTGATAAAATGTATATCTTTACAATCCTAAAAAGGACAAAGTGTTTACAAAAAAATCAATCAGAAGGATTGATGAGTGAAAAAAAAAATTGTGCAATTTTTGTATGTGTTAGCCCTGCAGCAGACTTCCTACTTTATACCCAGTGCTGCTGAGATGACCTCTGGCACCCTTCCACCCTGAAATTAACTCTACAGTTTAGATAATTTTGTATTATTTATTTTAATTATTTAGTTAATATGTAAGTAATCATGAAAGTAATATTTTAGAGCCCACAACAGTAACCACAATTGAAGCAAAGGAACCAAAAGTGACACTTTTCTCTCGTTTACTGTGTTTTTTCTATTTTAAAGAATCATTTCTCCACAGGGGCCTTTTCTCTACCCAAGGCAGACCACAGAATCTATAGTGTGAGAATCCCTTGTCTCTAATTTTTTCAAAAGTATTCAATAATTTACAAAGCTGTCATATTTGTCAAAATCAAAGATCTCTTAAAGCCTGCTTTGGTATAATGCATTTCTCCTAATGGTAGATAAAACATGGTTTGTCTGTTTTGATTCAAAAACACATACAGAAGCTGAACTCATTCATCATACGTTCTTATGATTCACAGTACTAAATGATAGCCGGATCTCAAATACTTATCCTTTATCCTACTCAGATGGCCATCTTACTCACTGACTCTGACATTTAAACCTCTTCATCACCCTTGACCTTGTTTCCTCAACTTACCTCTGCACTGTCATAATCTTTACATTCTCCATTCTGAGCACATATATGCTGACAGCTTGAAGAGCTCAGCGGGCAAAAATTTGTCTTTCTGACATCCTTTTTAGTTTTTCACATATATTTACCATTCACATGTTTTATTGATATAAATTAATGTGCAAGTATAATTACTACGAACTGGACAGCTGACTCATGTCTAGCTCTACAAGTGGTCAGATCACTAGACCTCTCCCTTGAACTCTAAAGAGCTCTGCATGTCCAGAAAAGGAATTGATGGCTTATTGTCCACCATTCTAAATAACACAAGTTGTCTTGGAAAACGCATGGGCCCATACACTGTAGTCAGAGCTTGTAGTAATTGTGTGTTGTTTATTTATTTCCATTTGGTTTTAAGAGTGGGTGGCACAGTTGGGCAGTGGTTCATTCTTCCACAGTTACAGAATACAGCACATCCTCCTGTCTGTGTGTGACTCTGTGTGTGACTGCTGCAATTGTGACAGTAAATCAGAAGTTTTCTTTCTTTTTCACTTTCTTCTTTTTAGTCATTCTGGTGTGTTTCCAGACCATAGATTATCTATCTATCTATCTATCTATCTATCTATCTATCTATCTATCTATCTATCTATCTATCTATCTATCTATCTATCTATCTATCTATCTATCTATCTATCTATCTATTATATAGTGCCTTTCACATCTATCTATCTATCTATTGGAGCAGTGGTAGTGCTACTGCTGCTTTGCAGTAAGGAGACTATGGAAGATTGTGGGTTTGCTTCCCGGTTCCTCCCTGTGTGGATAGCACTTTGAGTACTGAGAAAAGTGCTATATAAATGTAATGAATTATTATTATTATATAGTGCATTTCACATCTATCTATCTATTATGTAGTGCCTTTCACATCTTTGTATCTATCTATCTATCTATCTATCTATCTATCTATCTATCTATCTATCTATCTATCTATCTATCTATCTATCTATCTATCTATCTATCTATCTATCTATCTATCTATCTATCTATCTATCTATCTATCTATCTATCTATCTATCTATCTATCTAATATGTAGTGCCTTTCATATCTTTGTATCTATGTATTGTATAGTGCATTTCACATCTATCTATCTATCTATCTATCTATCTATCTATCTATCTATCTATCTATCTATCTATCTATCTATCTATCTATCTATCTATCTATCTATCTATCTATCTATCTATCTATCTATCTATCTATCTATCACTGCAGCTGGTGATTTGTAAAATGATTTGTGCAGAAGATGAACTTTCAATTCAATTCATCCTATTTCTGTAGAGCACTTTCATTGTGCTCCAGTTCATAGCATTGCAGCATGTTTACAGGTGAAATACAAATAACATATTTTAGAGAAGACATTGTGTACAAATAAAAATACAAGTTAGATTAGTCAGCACAGTTAAACAAAGTAATTGCTAACTGAGTCACATAAATATCTCCTACGGGCATTTGACCATTGTGGTGGCAGTCTAGTCAGACATCTTTGCATGCGTCCTTGTATTATAAGGCTCCCTAGATTTGTGCCCATTAGGCGTCAGTTCCCTGTCATCCTGAGCCTGATTAAGTGGGTTTTAGATTTGGTTGATTGGTGGTACTATAAGACAGATATTTATTTAAGTGAGTACTTCCACCCTGTTGCATTGCACTTCAGATCCCAACCTGGCCACTGGCAGACCATAGTGCGTGTGTGTGTAAGTACAGGTTGCTGGACTTATGCTAAGTGATGTTTTTGCAGCTCCTTCAATTCTTCCCCATGTCCCAGAGATCTATGACTGGATGTGTTACAGTGTAATGTAATGGAATCTGTGAAGGTGTGGCATTCCATACAGGGCTGGTCTACCTTAAGTTCAATATTTCTTACTTCTGGTTTCCCACAACTTCAGAATAGAAAACACATGATCAGAAAATGGAAATGGTTGGATTGATGGAGAGACACTGAATTACTATTTGGGAATGCTCAGATGTAGCAAGTTGGCAGGTCCATCATTAATGGCTAAATGGCGGCTTTGAAGTAAAGCAAAAAAGAGCGAGTTATATAAGAGCCGACAACAGCAGACTTCCTCTACTCCTTCCCTCTCCGCCCCCCTGGTGATTGCTTGTTCTCCGCCTTCCCTAATTGTGACAGGGAGGGCATCACTTTATGTCCTCTGCCAGTGCAGACACAATGGACTTTTGATGAGAGCAAAACAAATAGAAAACACCTACGGAAAGCTTATTCTGAATCAAGCCGGAGCTCAGTGCTGACGGCTTTATAAATACACTTGCCGTCTGTTGAGTCTGAGCGCAGCCTGGAAATTTAACATATTTATCATCTTGCCAGAGTGACTCAGACTTGAAAAGTTGATATTTTAAGCAGCTTTGTGGTAATTTTGTGCAGGACTGGCTTGCTAAAGCCTGCTGCTGTGATGGCCTCCGTTATTATTCATGCAGTTTTGAGTGGCTATCTGCCTGAAAGCCTGCCCGTGTGGTAATGAAACACTTATGGAGTGACAAGGTGCCTAATGTGTCACCCGAGAACATAGGGCTTGGCAGCAATCCTGACTTAGCTTTGTCACTGGCTTGCCTCTGAACAAAGAACCTGCTCCTTTTAATTATAATACGATTACCGAAGCCGCTTCAGTTGACGATGAAGGAACATTTATTTTTTTAATTAGAGGTGAAGTTGCCCTGCTGGAGGGTCCAGGCTCAGGCCTTTGGTAGGGACAGCTTCACTGGGATGTGTAACAGTTTAATGCTTTGAGCTGAGGAGCAGCATGGTGCTGATCAGCATTCACTTAGATTTTGTAATGGGGAATTCAGCTCGTGGCATTGTAGTAGTTGGAACTAGTTTTTGACATCTGCTAATGACTCAGTCTTGAGAAAGGTCAGCTGTCTTACAGGTTAAAGTTCATCTTTCAGTTTGTCTTACTCATCCCAAATTAGCAGACTTGCACCCATCTTGTTATATTACAGCCAGGGGTTGTTCCCTGGCTTGTGTTTACCTTCCTTTTTATTGTGATTTTTAGTGTTTTTGAATTATTTTTCCTATGTTATTGTATAATATTTTTATATTTATTTATAACTAGCTGTCCTCGGCGGCTTCACCCACGTAGTAGTGAAACAGGACAGTGAGGAGGGCCCCACCTGGCTCCCTACTCCTGATGCCATGCTTACCCTTCCCCTCACCCCGCAGCCTCTGTCTCAGATTAGCACAATGTGAATGCTAGGGGTCGCTGTTGCCCCATTAAACCCAACAGACAGACACTCGGGACACAGGGTAAAAGCACCCAGCAAGAAGTCCATCCATCCATTTTCCAACCTGCTGAATCCGAACACAGGGTCACGGGGACCCAGCAAGAAGTAATTTTTTAATTATTTTCTTCTTACAGTGCCCTACAAGCACCACAGCCACAATAACACAAGTAAATATTGCACAATAATCACAATTCTCTCTTTCTTTGATTTTGGGGTGATTACTGCTTTGGGCATTGTGTGCTGTGTGGATTTGTGTTTATTTAATGTTTAATAAACGTGTGTCTTTTATAAAGATGTGGTCTCCGACTGGTGGTGTGCGGGAAAGTCTCACAGTGGTGTAGGTGAAATGGAAAAAAGTGTTTCTGATTATGGCTGATGTCTTTAATGAACCAGATTGTCTCTCTAACACTAAAATGTGTAATAGATCAATGTTTTACATGCATTTTAATATTTTTTTGGCTTATAGATTCCATTTTTGTTGTCTAACTTTCATTTTGATTAATTTTGAAAAGGTTTACTTATGCTATCAGTTTAGTTTTTTATACGCAGTCGTCTCCTGTCACATGAACTCGCCATTGCGTTTGTAATACCACGCTCATTAAGTTATCCGTCATTGAATAAATGTTTCAATTTGTGGAATATAATTCTCTTATTTTCCCACCAGACCCTAGCGCTGGGATTGTTTTTGCTTTTAGGCATTTTTGCCGATGACTTTTGATTAACAGCTTGCCATTTACTTCCTGGTTGCCTGGTTACTTTTGATTTCCCAGTTATTCCTCTGACTCCTTCACCATATTCTAGTCCTTTATTTCTCTTACAATAATCCTCTGATGCTTACATGTCTCTTAGCAGTTTTGCTGACATATTTGCAATTACAAAAAACGCAAAACTCACTAAAAAGAGTTGTTTTTGGGGTAGATTACAAGAAATATGGCTTCCTAAAGAGTCATTCACACTTCTGTTTTTATGTCCTGCCAGCTGCATAATGCTTGTAATCTGTCACACACCAGTCAAATCAATTCTATCTACTTTAAGAATCTAGATCACATCACTGTGGAGGTACAGAATGTTTTTTCAAAAATGTGACATTTGGCGTATTTTCCACATGAAGTTTTCCATAAGAAAACACGGAAGGCCGCTTGTCTCCTTCCTATCTCATGTTTTCCTAGCAACTGCCCTGTCCTGTTTCTTGATTTGTGCAGATGAGGACTAACACACTCTATGCTCTCACACACAGCATGCAGCTGATGGCCCAAGAAAATGTCTACATGTGATGAAAATGAGTCCAATGATTTTTTTTCCCCCACTAGAAATCCTTATTTAAATGCTAAGTGACAGATAGACACATTTATGAAAACACTCAGACATAAAATAAACATCTTTCTTCTTGTGCCAATGACACAAATTTCATTAGAAGCAAAACACCATTTGTTTCTCAATTTTCTTTGCAATGTGAAACACTGATTTTAGCTGAGAATTCAATTTTATACAAATCATTTAGCTCATCACTACTTAGGGTCGATTTAGGATCACAAGTTAACCTGGGAATCCCATCAGTGCAGATGAGCTAGGAAATCCAGAGATAAAGCACATAGACACAGGGAGAATGTTCAATGTGCACACAGGCAGTGACTCAATGTAGAATCCAAACCCCAGGTTCAGAATCTGTGAGGCAGCAGAGCTCACAATGATGGCATTTTGCTGCCCAAGAAACAATGCAAGAGTCTTAATATAATGTTGTCATGAAGTGGAGTCTTCACAGAGACAGAATAGGAGTGAGGCCACCAAAAATAAGCCGAGTAGCAGGCCAGGATCTTCACTAACCCACCCAGGAAGAAACACGCGTTAACTAAGCCAGGGCCCAAACATTACCTGCTGGCTTCAAAATAAAATTGGGAGTTGGCAAAACAACATAGAATATTCACAAATCTAACAAAAAAGAGGGAATGACCACTAACCCCTGGCTAGTGAACAAAAAAAAACTTTTATAAATGTAAGATTTATTACAAAAAAAATTATAAATAAAACAGAAAAAAGGCAAATGGACTAGCCTAAAGGGTAATCAAGAGCAAACAAGTCCCAATACTCAATATGTAGGCAGAATCCAAGAAAATCACGAAAACAGTAAATCTAAACAGAAATACCAACACTCACAGAACTCCGCAGTTAACACATAATCTCTGTCTCCTGATCCTTCCAGGCAGAAGGAGGGCTCAGCAGTGGTAACGTCAGAGTGGCCACACATCCTGGGGTTCTACCCACAAATAACTAGGAACAGACACACATCTCTCTATTATAATAAAAAAAAACTAGGGTCGAGACGTGGCCTTCTCAGAAGACACTTTGAAGTCCCGCGAGACTACCTGCACGTCACACCCTACTTAAAAAAAAATTCTTGCAGACACTTTAACGTCCTGTGAGACAAGGAAGTGAGACAAAAGGAAAGCATCTATACAGGCTTTTAAATGATTGTCGCGCAGCGTGACATGCAGATCACGCAGCACGGCACAAGCAGCAGCTGGCTTAAAGGACATAACTCATTCACTACAGCTTTATTACTGGCAACTATCAAGAAGTAAAAAATGAATGAAATGAAAAAAAACAATCTCTTTAAATTGTATATCCAGTTAAACAAAACCCGGGGGTTGGCGATCGAAACGAGCAGCGGACCGAGCCCCCTAGTTTATAAAATGACAGTGCCTAATGACTGATATAATGGGAAAAATGTAAACATATGACACATAACTCAAAAACAAGAAAAATTACAATAAAATACATGAACAGATGTTGATATATAACAGGTGCAGATTATACTGTTGAGTTAAAGAAGTTAAGTTCATCCATCTCGTATGTGATGTGTTTTATCACTTTTCTTCAGCTAAACGTCACACAGCACAGAAAACCGGCCCTGTGCCTTGCCCTAGTAACCACCTTTTCCTGTTTCCTGCTGGGTACTCGTGGTCAATGCATTCCTAACAAAGGGTCATTGAATCTTTAATCTTTAGTCTGGAGGTCACTCAAGAACTCATGTAGCAGGACAAAGAGATACGAGATTTGGCGGGGGGGGGGGGTAGATAGACACAAAAAGGGAGGGAGATGGGGGTGTCATAATGGAGTACTTGATGCTACTTTATTGGTAGGTATACACGTAATTCATGCAGAAAATATTCACAAAGCTATCAAAAAGCCCGACAAGAGAGAGGATTACTGTCAACCCTTGGCTTGTGAACAAAAAAGGAAACAAAGGATCTTTATAAATCAAAGATTTATTGGAAAAAAAATATGCAAAAATATCAAACAGAGCAGAAAACAGCAATAACATCATAAGTATACAAATTTTAAAAACACTATCCAGAAGTAAGAATCCATAAAAAATACATGCAATCAGCCAGCGGCACATACCACATGTGCTTCAGAACCATTAATCCACCTGAAGCTAAGCATGTTTGGGCCCAGCCAGTATTTGGATGGGAGACCAACCAGGAAAAGATTGGGTGGCTTCTGGAAGAGTTGTTGCCGGTTCTATTCAATAAGGGCACACACAAAAAGGCGAGCTTCAAAAGGGCGATTTTATGTGCCCTTTATTTATGCGTGCCTTTAATCGCTGCGCCCAAAGGAGGTCGCCTTTTTGTGCGTGCCCTTATTGAAGGATACCGTTGTTGCCAAGGTCAGTGGGGAGTCTGTGTGTGGATCCTAATACCCCCGTGCAGTGACGGAGACAGTGTGCTGCAAAAATGGCACCGTCCTTTAGATAAGATGTAAAATCAAGGTTCTGACTCTCTGTGGCACATCTTTGATAAAGAGTGTCCTGATGTACTGGCTGAATTGCCTACCACACCCTAGTCATTCTGCCCCCCTTAACATCCCCCATCTGTAATTGTCTAACTATCTGTCACCTCTTCACTTCTTAACAAATAATATTTGTTGAGTGCACTGGCACAAAAATGGCTGCTGTCGCATTATCCAGGTGGATGCTACACATTAGTGGCGTTGAAGTGGCTCCCCACTCACTATGTAAAATACTTTGAGTAGTGAGAAAAGCGCTATGTAAATGTAAAAAATTATTTTTATTACTAGGGGGTTTTGCCCCCTGCTCGCTTTGCTCGCCAACCCTAGGCAGCGCTACGCACCGTTGTGAAGAGGAAGGCTGAATGCACCCTAAGGAAATGTGGCTGCTCCTCTGAAACCTCTCTTAAACGGTGTTACAATGGGAAACAAATACAGTTTTTTTTACCTCCTCTTTGCTCCATCAGCTGCTGGCTTGCTGCTGCTGCTGTGCTGCGTGATCTGCATTTCGTGCATTGCTTCGAACATTTAAAAGCCTGTATAGCACCTGTCCTTTTGTCTCACTGCCTTGTCTCTCTTGTCCCCCAGACATCCTCAAACACTATGCAATCTCTTTTCGCTGTTCCATTATTTCACCGAGTAATATTTTCCGTTTGTTTGCGCTAATGCGATCTTTACTCTCATTTTTTTGAGACTATTGAATTTTCCTATTTCCATTATCTTTAACCTGTTCTGCATGTGTATCACGAGACTTGCTTCCAAAGGTTGTAAGTATGACGTGACTTGTCCGTCTTGAGGGATGTGAAAGTGTCTCTCTGTCTCTCTTCAAAAGATCATGTATCATCACAAGATTTTTTTTTTAAATAGAGAGATTATTATAATTATTTTTATTAAATCCAAACCGAAATAGCAATACTCACAGAACACCACAATGAATCAAATGATCTCCTACTCCTAAGCCTTTCTCAGTTCACATTAATACCTATAGGGGAGCACTCAGAAGTGGTGACATCAGGGTGGCCCCACCCTCTGTGGCTTCACCCACAAAGAACAAGCAACAAAGGTGCAGATTCTACAATAGAAAACCCAGGAGCGGGTTGGCCAACCAGTTGGTCTCCAAGACTGGAACTTTATTTTTGACTTTCTTTTCTTTTATGATTTTAATCTCCACCTTTGTCAACTGGCCATCGTTAATCAATTAATTAATGGACAGATATTGTTGTTTCCATTTCTGTTTATTCAGTTTCTTTCTTGTTCTCTGTGTATTTTAACAAATCTGTTTTCATATGTGTAACCGTTCTGTATTTAGTAATTTGTGCTGTGTAATCTATATGTGTATTTTAACTGAGAATGGTTCATAGTGCTCTGCGCCTGCAATCGGTGAAGAGCACTGTACAAAAAATAAGTTGTATTTTATTGCATTTAAAAAGACAGAAAACAATTACTCTTCTATAAACAATATATACAATAAACAATAAATCCAAGAATGAAACACAAACACATATTATTCCATGACAAGTGTCATTTACAGTAGCTCTAATTTCCTGTGCAGTGTGTTTTAAAGAGAACACTGGAGGAGAGAATTTCTACTAAATAATTATTCAGGATCCTACATCCCATAAAGCAGAGCACTACTGAAAACTAATGTCCGAAGCAGTAGATCCATGTGCGTATTGCTCCACCTCTAGTGAGCACAAATTGTTTCTATAGAGAGAAGAGGAGCCGAGGCACACAGCTTATCGACTGAAGGCCTAGGTAGCCTGACTGTCTTCAAAGCCTGCCATTGAACCTGATTTAAACTGAACGGTCCTATAAATGAAGCAGACAGGTCTGAGCCCACTTACAGTGCCCGCAATGGCATCTGACTCCCTTTTTCAGGAAACAGGGTCTTTTTTATTCTGCTGGTGATGCCAGCATTACTTGGCTCTTACTCATCACCTCCTTCATGCTTGACTACTCTGGCGCACCTCGTAGAAAATTAATAGCGAGAGATTAAACAATGGTCCAAGGCGGTCAGAGCAAAGGCTTCTCGTGCGTGGGTGAGACAAAGGGCAATTAACTTTATTGTTTTCAAAATCACTGTCAGAAACAAAGGCTGCATCAGTCTCTGACAGCAAAGCAGCTTGGCACAGGTCCAGATCAGAACCACATCTCTATCTGCCCAAAGTATCTGCTCTCAACACGAAGTACATGGTTTTCTCATTTAGCACCACTGGCTTAGAAAGCTTTTATCTTACCCAGTTTGTTCTTCAAAGGCACACAGATTAAAAGGCAGCATAGAACTCCATTGACCTGGATCGTCAGCTCAATTGCAGATGTGTACATGTGTGCAGGATTTCCAAATGTCAAGTTCAGTGTCTCTGAATCAAGCTGCACTGGGCAGTGAATCACTTGCAGGAAACAAAAATGCACAAATTACAGAGAAAGATGGGAAAAAATGAGAGCAATCTTGATGCTGGTGACAATTTATGAAAAATGGGATGGCTTGCCTGGTTGGCAAGGGGTTCACTGGGAAGAAATGATGACTGAGGTCAGGGGCAAGGCATATTGTTACTCTACAAGAAAGAAAGAAAGATGAAAAAACTGGCAGTGGGAGTACAGATCAATACATCACTGAGAAAAGAGCATGGTGCTGGTAGAGTGGGAGAAGAGAGAGAGGCAACAAACTATTAGCAAGAGTCTAGAATACCCACAAGGCAGGAGGCAGGTGGTCTATGGAAGGATAAGCAAGAGAAACTTATTTATTTTCCAGTCAGTGAGGTGACAGCCCAAATTGTGAGCATGCCACTCACAAACTGCCTGATACACCTGGCCCTTTTAATGGCTATACAGTTTAGGGGTGCAAGAACATCAGAGACAACCAGGGGGCAGCCCATATCACTCTTCTGAAGATGGGGTATGATAGGATAAGCAGGAAGCAATCAAGACTCTCCAGCTAGTGAGGCCACAGCCCAAATTGTGAAGCATGCTGGCTTCACAAACCTGCCTCTGCAAGGGTTGTAGGGTTCAGGGGTGCAGCTAGGAGGCAACACCCTCATGAGATATGAAAGGATAAGGAGAAAGCTCTCATCACTCTCCTGCCAGTAATGTAAAAGCCCAAATTGTAGGGCATCTCAAAAACTACAAGACAAATCTTGCCCTTCAAGGTCTATAATTCTCTCAGGAGTTGCAGGTTCACCTGGAACATCTCAAGCCAGAACATATTGCCCTTTTGAAGGTGAGCTAAGGCAGGATGACCAAGACACACCCATTATCCTCTGACTAAATTGTAGGGTTTGGCACTCAGGAACTGCCTAACACAGCTGACTCTTCAAGGGCTGTAGTGTCCAAAAGTCCAAGCACACCAGGAACAGCTAGGAGGCTGCACATATAGCCCTTCTGAATGTGGAACATGAAAGGGAGAGCAAGAAGCTCTTATTATCTTTCAATCAGTGAGGTGACAGCACAAATTGTAGGGCATGCCACTCAGAAACTGCCCAACACACCTGGCCCTTCAAGGTCTTTAGTGGGCAGGGTTTCAGGAGAACGTATATACAGTATAACCCGTTGGAAAGAAAAGGTTGACGAATGAGCAGGAAACAGTCAACACCCTCAAGCCAGTGAAGTGACATCCCAAACTAAAAAAAAAAATGATTCATGATCCAAACAAAAAGTAACTACAGAAATTGGACATTAGAATTATTTTTAGTGATGCAAAAACAAACCAAATGAGAGTAAAATTGCAGAACTTGATACAAAATAGCCTACAAAAATCAGAAAAAGGAACGGTAATTACTTGTCTAAGTACACTGTAGCAGACTCTGTTACTACTTTAGTTATGTAACAGGAGCAGTGCTGTAGGTAAGCACCCAGACAGGTATCAAACATGAAAGAGAACTGTGTTATATACCAATACCAATGCCTACTTACATTGTAATTTAGTGTTGTGACATACAGGGTACAAAACGGGTGATGGACCTCAAAAATGAACCAAAACCGAGACCACGACTTCACTGGTTTGCTTAGGAAGAGGCCTCACTCCAGGCATCCTGGCCCCAAACTCAAAACTCTGCCTTCAAGGCCCACACAGGCGGAAAATATGTCTCAGTCTCTAAATGTTCAGAAATACTTTAAATACTCAAAAACACACAAAAAAGGGACAGGATGACCATGAAGGTCTGGTTTCAGAAGACAGAGGCAACTGAGGTGTTTTTATAAATCAAATAAAGAATTTATTTATAAAAATTAAAATAAGTGCAAAAATGGAAAACAAGAAACTAAAGTCAAAAAATGATGAAAAAAGTATTGTGTGAAAAGACAATCCATGGCAAACAAGTCTAAAACAGAAATCCAGTAAACAAAAACCTAAAACAAAAAGCAAAAATCCAATAAATCAGAAAAAGTAAAATAAATAAATAAATAAACTCTGCTGAACTTAACCTTCAGTCAGAATATAATTGCATATAAGTCTCAAAAAGTTGCCAAAGTGCTTACAGTAATGCCCACTAGAGGGAAAAATACCACCAAACCCTGGCCAAATAAGCGGCCATTCACAAAAATGCTCTGTCACACAGTTAAGCTCCGTAGAGCTCAATAGCAAAATGGAGTTGCATAAAAACATTCAAGGCAAGCACAGTCCCAATATAGAAATCCCAATGCAAAGTCAAAAAATAGAGCACAGAGGTTAAAAATTCAGCAAAATCAAAAGCACAGGGAAAAGACAAGCACTCACCACAATTCCCTAGCACATTGTGAAGGAACTGCAAGTAACTATGGGAGACTCACCAGTTTTTATAGGGTGGATAGCAATTCCTGACAGTGATTGGCTGGTGGCCCCTATCTGTTAGGGAATCACTCGCAAAACACATGAAATATAACCTAGGAATTGAAATCTAAACACAATCAATGACAGATAAAAAACAAATAAACTTAATATATACAAAAGAACCATAAACGAACAATGGTGAAATGACGCATGAATTTGTATCCTAGCTAAGGGAGGTCCATGACAGGCTGAGAGCACTCCTGAGAAGTAACGTCATTATGGACCCACCTTTTTAGGGCTTCAAAAACAGAACACGATGAACACAGGCAAACATATCTATATATACAATATATAAGTGATGTTACCACTATTAACCAAAATGACTTAATACCAAAAAACACTTCAGTTTTGATAACCCTCATATTATGATGATGAAGATGATAATTGCTGTATGGTGCTTACAGTGCCAAAATTTAGTGAAGTGGTACTTTGGGACATCTAAAGGATCATCTATGTAGGTAGAACCAGGTTCTGACTGCAGATATACTTTGCTACTTTGGCGGAGGCTACAGTGGGGTATGTCTAAACCTTACTTCATTCACATGGATTCAGCGTAGCACTCAAGTTTTTCTTTTTGGAACTTTCAGGATTTTTAAATTTTTTTTATTTAAATATTTTCAACCCATAGTTGGTTGAATCCACAGATGTGGAACCTGTAGATACAGAGAACCGACTATATACTTAAGCCAGGGATCAAACCCTGACTGAAATGAAACATTTGCAAGTAATTACTGAATAACTGTAGTGTAGCTATACTCTGAAAAGAGACACAGTGTGATATTCTAGACTGTTACCTGCCCACTGACACATCCGAATGAATTTAGAAATTTATATCACAGTGACATAGAGAGTAGCACTGAGGTCTCACAGATGAAAAACCCCAGGTTCAAATACCTCACTCAGCTGGAGTTTGCAGGTTCCTATCCTGTGTCAATTTTCCTCCAGGTATCCATTATTCCTCCAAGAATCTCATAAGGTTAGGTTGAGTGTTAATTCCAAAAATGATCCTGTGAGTGTGTTCAGAAATATCATCTGGTCCAGACATTTTTCATGGTTTATAGCCAGTGCAGTTGACCTGCCATGACCCTGAATTGTCAAACATTTAATAATGGAAATGAGACAGTGTGTCTCAGGATATGTCATCACCTATTTTCACCATGGTGTCAAGACTGTGCTATGTGTGTTATGATTTGGAGTTTCCTCCATGGCAAAACAATTGTAAGGCCTCCTAAAACAAGCCAGGGAGCAGGCCAGCAAAGGTTCACCTGACTTCATCCAGGATCCTTAGGATGCCTGTTGGCTTCAACTGGAGCATGCCCAAAACTGTGAAGCTGGCAAAACAACATAAATGCCCCAAAAATGTAACACAGAAACCCCTCTCGACTTGTATTAAAGGGCAAATGAGGAATTGTTCATAAGTCAAGGATTTTTTGCAAAACGTAGAAAAACACAAAGAGAAGATCAAAAGAGTCAATAAAGGAAAATGTGAGTTGCCTTAAAGGCAATTCTAAGCAAACAAGCCCCAAAACATGAACCACAAAATCAGAATCTTATACAAAGAGCACAATAAATCACTGAATCCAGAAAATGTAACAATGGAACTAAAACAAGTGTATGATTACCAACTCCTGAGCCTTCTCACCCAATTTAAATAGGCAGAGGGAGGGCTCATAGGTAGTGACATCAAGGTGGCCCTTCCCCCTGGGGCCTTTTTCTCCCGACGAACAAGAAACATATTTAAAAGAGGAGGGAGAGAGAGGTTAGGAGGATGCGCTGATACATCACATTGCCGCACCCACCACATGATGAACCAACTCAGGATCCCAGATTAGGACCCGAGTGCAGCCATGCAGCAGGTGACACTTCAGCACCATACTAGTTCAGATGGAATTGAGCCAGTGTAAGGTTTTTTATGGTGGCTGGAGTGCCAATTCTGCACCAACCCCCAAGTTTTTTCCCTGCAGGGCTGGATGCAGATTAACGTCATATCTAGAACGAATATATTTAAAAGGACTGTGCATAATTACAAAATCACATATGAAATCAACAGAAATGACATATGCAGTAGATACGGGAAATAAGAACTCAAAATAAATGCAAACAGCAATAAAACATGCACATAACTTTGAACAGATACTTTAGAGGGCGATTGAGTGGATGAAATATTTTTGGAAACTGGTAGGTTCCAAATTCAAACCCCATTTTTATAATTATTCCTAGACTGAAGTATTCTGACCTCCATGAGGTTGCATGGCCTTTCAGTAAAAACACTTGAAACTGGGCAGTTCTTTGGTTAGACTGCTGTGTCACAGAGCAGTGTCATCTCACCTCAAGTGTGTTTAGTCACTTAATGCTTAGATATTACTGATCCAAGTCACAAGAAATGTTTGAGTGGTCCTGGCACCCAGTACATACAATTTAATGGGAGACTGAAGTCCATCTTGAGCTTCTCACTCTAAATGAGAGTCACATTCTCTGACCTGAGACTGATGGTGGCGAATTTTCTAGGGTCCAGATTTATGGGTGTCCCAGTCTGCAGATCATCTTTGTGTCGTTAAGTAGGGGGTACTTATGATACTGTAGCAAAAGTTTTGAAGCCCCTAACTAGTCTGACACTGTCTGTTTTTTCCATCTCCATGTTGTAATCTCACCCTTATCATCTTCTCTTTCCTTCAGATGCAACATGCCGATCACATTTTCTTCTTTTTCGTTTTCTTCCATTCCCTTTGGGATGTGTCACACAGTTTCCAGATGACAGCACCAGCAGTGTCGCACATTGAGCAATAAAGCATAATTGCGCAGTTACTTTCTAATAAACTCCAGATTTTTCCATTATTCCACAGTGCGGTCCACTTCAGAATCAATTAAGTGTCCGAGGAAACTCATAAAGCCTAGCAGTTCACTGTGTGTATCGATGCAGCCTGTCAATGCAAGCAAAAAGCGTTTTCAAGCCGGCGCCGTTTGCTCCAGAACTGCAGGGCTCAGGAGGGTCAGACAACATGTGCTGATGACAAATGTCAGGTGGGCCGCTTGGGTAGGGTGCTGTCACCAGTCTGTCTGGGAGCCTCCCTGTGACATTTTACAGCTCTGTCTCTAATTGGTTGGTGCTATGTGAGTGCTGTGTGACTGGCATTAATCTTGATTTGCCTTTCAGGGCAAGGATAGTGTCAATCTGACATTTGTTGCTTTCTAAGTCAGCCTAAAAATGGCACCCTGATGCTTTTGCATAGGCATGCAGCTTCGTGATTGGCTACTATTAGTAAATCTACTTCACCAATCATTAAAAGCAAGAACTACTAGACACAAAGTTATTTCCTACAGTAGTCAGTCTGGTTAATCACAGTCTCTGATTCATATCAGCTTTGTCCTGATCTCAAAATTATTCTTATTATGCAAAGGCTTATAAGATATTTTAATCTACAAGAGTGCAATTCTGTATCATGAACTTATTTTATATAACTGTGTTTATAAAATAAAAATTTTTATGATTATATTTAATTTGAGATGGTGCTATGTGTTGTATATTGTGCTGTTAATTATTTACTTTTGTCATGTGTGTGCAAGCAAAACCAAGGGAAACTCCTAGAAACTACACTATAGAGTATGATCAAATGTATGCGGACACCCCTCCAAATTATTGAGTTCAGGTACATAAAGTCAGCCACATGACCATGACAAACATTGGCAGTAGACTGAATCGTACTGAAGAACTCAGTAACGTTAAACATGCCACTGTCATAAGATGCCACCTGTGCCATGAGTCATGTAAAATATCTGCTCTACTGGATCTCCATCAGTTGACTTTAAGTGTTATTATTGTGATGTGGAAGCCATGAAGTGGTAGACCATGCAAATTCTCACAGAGTGGGACACCGACACTGTGTAAAAATCATCTATTTTCTGTTACATCTCTTACAACAGAGTTACCACCTGCTTCTGGAAGTGACACCAACATTAGAACTGTGCATCAGAAGCTTCAAGAAATGGGTCTCAATGGCCCAGCAGCTGCACACAAGCCTAAGATCACTATGTGCAATGCCTGAGTCATGTAAAGAACTCTGCCATTGGACTGTGGAGAAGTGGAAGTGACAAACAACACTTCACTATCTGGCAGTGGGACAGACGAATCTGAGTTTGTTGTATGCCAGGAGAACGTGACCTTCCTGACCAAACAGAGCCTGCTGTAAAATCTGGTGGAGGAGTTATGATGGTCTTGGGCTGTTTCTCAGTATTTGGGCTGAGTCCCTTGGCTCCAGTGAAGGGTCTTGTTAATGCTACAGCATACAAAGACATTTTAGACAATTGTGCACTTTGTAGAAACAGTTTGGGGATGGCCCTTATGTTCCAGCATGACTGTACCAAGTCCATAAAGACATGGATTGGACTGCATAGAGCCCTGACTTCAGGCTTTGGATGAATTGGAATGCAGGTTTTGAGCCAGATGTTCTCGTACCTGACCTAACAAATGTCCTTTCTGCTGTAAGGGTATAAATTCCCACTGGCACATTCAAAAAGCCTTCCTAGAATAGTGGAGGCTGTTATAACCTCAATGGGGAAGCGGCAACTACATACTAATTTCCCATAATTTTGAAATGGGGAGTTAAACAAGCTCATGTACAGTAGGTGTAATGGTCAGGTGTCTAGAAGCATTTGGTCATATTATATACGTAGTGCTGTCTGCCATCAATTTAGTCTTGCTCTCCTAACTAACTGAAGGTGCCTGCCTTTGGGAAGCATGAGGAACAATTGGGCACTTTGAGGAAAAAACCCAAACAGACACACATCCAAGCTTGACCCAGTGACTGAGCTGGGATTCAAACACTATCACCTAAAGATCTAATGCCACTGCGGCGTTAGATCCTAACCTCTGTGCCAGGATCCACAGGCAAGCCTCTCTAGACCAAATGACCAGCCTTTACCTGGCTGAGTTAGAAGAGGCTGCCATCTCTTTTCTCAGGTGCTTGACACACATTCTGAGCGCTTCTCCTTAAGTGTCGATTGCTCTACAGCATCATGTCTGTACTCAGGCCAAGGATCATTCCCTGCTTAATAAGAAGAAGCTTCCCAAGAGTGCTGTACAGTTGCATTTGCTTTGCAGACTTGGAGACTTTTGTTGATCTCATTCCATGAACTTTACATAAGACGGCAAGTGTATCTGCTTTCTGTTTGATGCATTAATTTGAAAATGCCAGGAGGGTCGGCACTGCAGGTTCTTAGGTCTACAGCGCTCTCTGCTGTTTACTTAGCCTGTACCCTAAATAAATGAGCGTGCTTGCACAGAACTGGACACACTTCACAATCGGCTGTACAGAGAGCATAATAATTACAACACAGTGAGCCACATTTTTAATTTAAAATGTCAAAAATAATGCCATTACTTGGAATAAAGCAGTTTTGGAACTCAGTGGACCACCCCATGTTAATTGAACACTCATCAGCAAGGATACGAAGGGCACCCGCAGGGTGTTCAATTAACGGCAACTTTGTGTTAGAGCTTAAGTGTGTGGCTTGTCGAATTATTTTGCATGTCGGAACCATGCTGACGAGTTTGCAGCTGGTCACCTGCTTCATTTTTTTTTGCTACATTTTTTAGACAATGGATATTTAGACTTATGAGGAAATGGAGTGACAATGTGGTGAATGGGCCATCTTGTGCAAAATCTCTGGATACTTGACTCAAAACCCACACCTCTGACTGGCGCCCCAAACAGGACCTTCACACATTTGACTTGGAAGTTGACCTGCTCTGGGCAGTGTAGCGTAATGCTTCAGAGGATGGACTATAAGCCACAAGATGATGGTTCAAACCACACCACTTAGTTTTGCATGAATGTTAAGGACAGTCATGTGCTGTCCCTGAACCCAAATGACAATGAAAAGAACAGAATAATAAAGCAAAGGAAGTTTATTAACAAAAGCAAGTAAATTATAAGAGCAGGGAAAGGAAAGATGCACAAAAGAATGAAAATAGGATGCCTGTTTACCCCATAGCAGAGGGCTGGTCTGCTTACCCACTAACACCAGCTCTGGCCACCACACGCACATTTACTTTCCTCTCACCAAGTCTCTGGGCTGCCTGCCTTCCTTCCTTCTGCCTTGTCAAAAAGTACCTCCTAACTCTTCCACGCTGATGGGAAAGGACCTTGAAGCCCTTGGCAATAAACACGTTTGGGTAGCCTTTTGGGAATATTTGTTGGTGTGCCAGCCAGCATTCAGCAGTCTGCTGGTGCCCTTCAGAAGCTCCCCCTAGAGCAGGGGTCTCCAACCTTGTTTCCCCTGAGAGCTACTTTTACAAAATGAAAATGGCAGAGAGCTACTCATGTTTTCTAACGTTTATTCTCATAGCTTAACCCAAACAAACTGAATAAGCTTGTTTTTCCTGAACATTTACAAAATGTTGGTGTCCACAACTCACATTTTGCATTTAAACATCACAAAAAATATTTAGTTCACCTGCCAGTGCATTCTGCATGTCTGTGTGCGTTTTCTAGTGTATCTCACACTATTGAATTAAAATGAATGCTGTCAAAACAAAACAATGCAATACTAAATCCACAGATATGACTTATTCATTTGTCATTTTGTCCCATGTCACTGTTTCACTTTATTCACAGGTCCAGTTGCATGTGTGATGTGTTTTTTAGTAAGTCAGATGACTGGCACTGCATAGATTCAACGAGAGAGGCAGGTGTACGGTGGAGTGGAGCCTCTTAGGTTCCCTCTTATGGAGTCATTTAAATGTTCGTCTGTCAGTCTTGTTCTGAACTTTGATTTCATGACATTCATGTCAGACTCACAGAGGTATGGAGACCCAAACAAAGCAGACATTTTCAGAGCTGCTTGGTGAAGATTCTTATAGTTATCTGGCTCTACTAAGCTCCAGAGATCCTGAGAATCCTGTTGAGACTATTTCAAAGGTTTACTAATATATAATATATAAAATCCAATGTCTCTCTGTCTGTCCACTTTTCAACTATTTAACGGATTTAGATCAGGTTTTTTGTCTATAATTTGCTTGAACATTCCGGTTGACTTTGCGACTTCTCTCATTTCGCTGTGTATCATAGTCCTATTTATTTGCGCGAATCCGAGAAACGGGCCGAGAGGAGGGGCCTTCCTCACTCACTCGCCAGCTTCGGGGTATCGTCCTTAACTCTGCTTAGCTAGCGACTGAGAGAACAATTGAATTAAACTTTGTTTGATGTTTAAAGTAAAGTTCTACTTAGGCCTTGATGAGTTTGAGTCCATGTTTGCCACATTGAAAAGACAGATTGCAATTCAGATTATGGATTGTGATTTTGTGTTAAAAGGATCATGATATGATTTTTTGGAAAGACCATATTTATGTAGGATTCATTAACCCTTTGGCGAGCTACTTGGAAAAGGGTTGCAAGCTACCGGTAGCTCGTGAGTGACGTGTTGGAAACCCCTGCCCTACTAGCACCTGAAAGCCTGGTATATTATAGAGTGAGACCAGAGAGAACCAAGCTGTGTGTCCCCATCAGTACTTTTGTAGGTTGAAGCCACACTGCCTGTTAGTGATGTAGAGAACATTTACAATATTAACAAATCCAGAATCATTTTCATCTTTCCATCAACCCACTATTTACATGGTGACACTGAAGAACTGGGACTTTAAGGACTCCTATGTTTCATTTCTTAGTGAGTGTATTGCTGTGTAACTCAAACTCAAACTCAAACAAAGCCTTGTTAAGGTTACAGCATATAACAGATTAATAGATGCACTACAGGCAACTACTATTATAAAGGGTGGTCATTGGTGCTTTGTAACATTTTTTAAGACAAAAACATTTCTTAATATCTTATTAAATAGCAATAACACACTAGTATATGTACAATAGGTAGTCCCTATTCATTGGGCCTTTATTAAAGTCATGTTACATAGCAAAGAATGCACCATAGGTGTAAACAGTTCACTGGTGTTTTGTAAGTCTTACTAATACTGAAGCCTGTTGTAAAATCTTGTAAAGTAGTGGTAAGGAACTAATAGATATATTATGGGTATCCACATTATAAGGTGTCATTGGTGTTTAGTTACTCTTATTAACTGCAAACAAAGCCTTGACTGATGGTGGTAAGTGAATAACAGATGCACTATAGGGAGTTCCTAAGGTAAAGTGTTGCTTTGTTAGTCTTATTAAGACTAACACGTTCATTAAAGTCTTGTTTTACAGAAGTAACACATGCTGCATATAAAAAATATTCACCCCTTTTAAGTTTTCATGTTGTATTGTTATACAACATTGAATCACAGTGGATTTAATTTGGCTTTTTTGACACTTATTAATAGAAAATTATTCCATAATGTCAAATTGAAAACACATTTCTACAGAGTGGTTTAAATTAATTAGAAATATAAAACACAAAAAAATTGATCACATAAGAATTCACCCTCTTCAAGTCAGTTGTAGATGCATCTTTAATAGCCATAACAGCCTCGCTCCATCTTCACATATCTCTCTATCTAGCAGCGTTGCACAATTTCATTTCCCCCCATCATTCTTCTTTACAAAACTCCTCAAGCTCTGTCAGGTTGCATGGAGATCCTGAATGAATAGCCTTGCCACAAATTCTCAATTGGATTGAGAGCTGGACTCTGACTTGGCCTCTCTAGGACATTAACATTGTTGTTTTAAAGCAATTCGTTTGGAGTTGTTGTCTTGCTAGAAAACAGATCTTCTCCTAAAGCACAGCGTTCTTGCAGACTGCATCAGGTTTTCCTTTGGGGTTTCCCCATATTTTTCTGCATTCATTTTACTCTCACAAGCCCTCCAGGACCTGCTTCAGAGAAGTGCCCCACAGCATGATACACCCACTACTATGCTCCATACTGGGGATGGTGCGTTTTTGATAATGTGCAGTGTTTAAAGACAGTGTTTGATCTGATGGCCATAAAGCCAGATCTCATCAGACCACAGAACCTTCTTTTAGATGACATCAGAGTGTTCTATGTGCCTTCTGTCAAACTCCCGCTGAAATGTCCTCTTCATTTTTCTCTCTTTGCCACTCTCCCATAAAGCTGAAGCACCTGGGTAACAGTTTTTGTCTTCACAGTCTCTGTACTCTCAGCCACTGTAGCTTGTTACTCCTTCAGAGTTCTCACAGGTCTCTTTGTGGTCTTCGTCGCTTGTCTTCTTGCTTCACAATCACTCAGATTTTGTGGATGGCCTGCTCTAGCCAGACACGTGGATAATTTCTTGACTCCATCCCCTATGCTTTCCAGTCACCTTCTCATGGAGTTGCTCAGAGTGTACTTTTGTCTTCATCGTGTACATTAGGAAAATGGCTCTCAATTTCATTCCTGGAGGCCCCACTAAACTACAGGTTTTCATTCCAACCAATTTCTCCTTATTATTGAACTTCAAAATTAATTAAGAAAGACGTTACTTCCCAGTTTGTGCTTTTTAGGTCAGTTCAGAAATTGCAAACTCTTAACTGAATAATTTAAGTGCAAAGAAATTCTCTTTAGATTGTTGGTGCTTTGTTCTTTTTAAATTTTCTAGTTATTTATGACATTATTTACTAATAATGTCTAACACTAAAATATGAGAAGCCACCTTTTAGTAGTGAGTGTTGCTTGCTTGCTTGGTGACTGCTATGCTTGCCATTAATTGTCCTTATTCAGATATAATTAAGAGAGCAAACTACGCAGAAAAAAAACAAATTAAAAAGAAAATAACCATCAAAAGATAAGAGAAAAAAATACAAATGTTTCTTCATTTTGTATAAGTTCAAACATAACATATAATCTAATATATTTTTCTAAATGCAAAGTAAGCTAAATATAAGGATAGATAATTAAACAATGAGATCAACTAAAGTTAAAAATGACTTGCTCAATGTGAAACTTGCTTCAGCTCCAGGGGCTGCAGGATTGAACTTGAGACCCCTCGGGATAGGACATGATACTGACCCACCCCAAGCCTTGCCCTCCACATAGAGGTACATTTAGATAACGATTGATTGAAACTCCAGACAGGTGACCTCCATTGAAGTCCTTCTGGGACTTCTAAAGCCAAATGGCTGCCAGCAGTGATTATTTAGGGGTGTCATATTATTTAGGGGTGTCATAAAGGGGGTGAATACTTCTGTGATGAATTATTGTGTGTTTGTATTTAATTTAGGCCATTTCCTAGAGATCTGTTTTGATGAAAGCACTGCTGGTAAAGGTTCTGGCCTCCCAAACCACTGAGTTAAAGTAAAGGGTGTTATTTGCAGTGAGCTTTCAGCTAGGGATGATCCCATGCTAATTTAATTTCACTACGCATTTATGGTGACAAGACAAATGTTTAGGTTTAGCGCTGTTGCAGTGTGCCCCAGAGCTGAAGACTAGCAGTGGAGAAAGATTAAGACTAAGTGCATTTGCAGTGTGGTTTTTGGAGTCGGAGAAGGGGAACAAAGTTGCACACTAACTCAGACCACCTTGTGCGCAGACTTAATGGATTTATTATGGAGTGTAATGTTACAAAATAAATTCTGCATACATCAGACAGACAGACTTGGACATGAAAAATCACTTGCAGTATGTGCTATTAAAAATATGGAAACCATATCTAATATATTTAACTCAATGTCACAGAAAAAGTCACTTTTTACAAGGAAATATTTATATCGCATAATGTAAGAAATAGAAAAGTATGGATAACCATCATACATTTAACTATTAATCTTCTATAAAAAGACGAAGAGTGAGTATCCATAATTAAAAATTACTCGGCCACCGCTTTGGAAAGTGCACGTTAAACGATGAGCCAGTGTCTTCCATGCTGTATTCCTTGGCAGTGTCGTGGAGGTGTCTTTGCTGGTGTGGTCCAGATATGATATGAGATCAGTTATGGTATGTATTACATAGGGCATGTGAGCTACTTTAAAGTTTGTACTGTGATGAGACATTCTTCAAGAATATTTGTCCCACATCTGATAGTGTGCTTTATACGCTTTGGTGACTGTTGGATTAATTTGATTATTAGGAAAGCTGGATGCATAATGAATGAAAAGTATGAACTCTTCTGCATTATCTTTGTAATTGCAAAATGAATTACAGAAAGATCTGATTAAGACCCTCACAGGCCCCAGTGTGTCACACACACATACAGTGGTGTGAAAAACTATTTGCCCCCTTCCTGATTTCTTATTCTTTTGCATGTTTGTCACACAAAATGTTTCTGATCATCAAACACATTTAACCATTAGTCAAATATAACACAAGTAAACACAAAATGCAGTTTTTAAATGATGGTGTTTATTATTTAGGGAGAAAAAAAATCCAAACCTACATGGCCCTGTGTGAAAAAGTAATTGCCCCCTTGTTAAAAAATAACCTAACTGTGGTGTATCACACCTGAGTTCAATTTCCGTAGCCACCCCCAGGCCTGATTACTGCCACACCTGTTTCAATCAAGAAATCACTTAAATAGGAGCTGCCTGACACAGAGAAGTAGACCAAAAGCACCTCAAAAGCTAGACATCATGCCAAGATCCAAACAAATTCAGGAACAAATGAGAACAGAAGTAATTGAGATCTATCAGTCTGGTAAAGGTTATAAAGCCATTTCTAAAGCTTTGGGACTCCAGCAAACCACAGTGAGAGCTATTATCCACAAATGGCAAAGACATGGAACAGTGGTGAACCTTCCCAAGAGTGGCCGTCCGACCAAAATTACCCCAAGAGCGCAGAGACGACTCATCCGAGAGGTCACAAAAGACCCCAGGACAACGTCTAAAGAACTGCAGGCCTCACTTGCCTCAATTAAGGTCAGTGTTCATGACTCCACCATAAGAAAGAGACTGGGCAAAAACAGCCTGCATGGCAGATTTCCAAGACGCAAACCACTGTTAAGCAAAAAGAACATTAGGGCTCGTCTCAGTTTTGCTAAGAAACATCTCAATGATTGCCAAGACTTTTGGGAAAATACCTTGTGGACTGATGAGTCAAAAGTTGAACTTTTTGGAAGGCAAATGTCCCGTTACATCTGGCGTAAAAGGAACACAGCATTTCAGAAAAAGAACATCATACCAACAGTAAAATATGGTGGTGGTACTGTGATGGTCTGGGGTTGTTTTGCTGCTTCAGGACCTGGAAGGCTTGCTGTGATAGATGGAACCATGAATTCTACTGTCTACCAAAAAATCCTGAAGGAGAATGTCCGGCCATCTGTTCGTCAACTCAAGCTGAAGCGATCTTGGGTGCTGCAACAGGACAATGACCCAAAACACACCAACAAATCCACCTCTGAATGGCTGAAGAAAAACAAAATGAAGACTTTGGAGTGGCCTAGTCAAAGTCCTGACCTGAATCCAATTGAGATGCTATGGCATGACCTTAAAAAGGCGGTTCATGCTAGAAAACCCTCAAATAAAGCTGAATTACAACAATTTTGCAAAGATGAGTGGGCCAAAATTCCTCCAGAGCACTGTAAAAGACTCATTGCAAGTTATCGCAAACGCTTGATTGCAGTTATTGCTGCTAAGGGTGGCCCAACCAGTTATTAGGTTCAGGGGGCAATTACTTTTTCACACAGGGCCATGTAGGTTTGGATTTTTTTTTCTCCCTAAATAATAAAAAACACCATTTACAAACTGCATTTTGTGTTTACTTGTGTTATATTTGACTAATGGTTAAATGTGTTTGATGATCACAAACATTTTGTGTGACAAACATGCAAAAGAATAAGAAATCAGGAAGGGGGCAAATAGTTTTTCACACCACTGTATATTCACACTCTATGAACATCACATATACAAATTAAAATAAAACAAACCGTGGTGGTGGACCCCCTCAGAGATTTGAACGGGTGGTCTATCGTACATTACATCAACATTTATGGTATAATGTGTGAGTAACCACATACTTTTGTTGCATGGTCATGTACTAGGTAAAAACAAAAACCTAAAATGCTGGCATTAATTTTTTCTCTTTTTTCAAGGTTCTTTGGTGACCAGAAACAACTATGCTTCAGATACAATTCTCCTAAGGTGTACTGTATTTCCCATCGTCATTATTTTACTTAAAGGGATTTTTGGATGTTTTCATATGCTTGAAGTGAATAATGTATACAATAACAACACCCAATCTAATGTCAGCTTAACAATTGAAATTATTGTTTAATAAATTTACACAAGGACAAACTTTTTCTCAGTGGTCTGTTCCTTATAATCAAGAGGAATATGTGGTGTCACATTGTTAATTGAGAGAGGGCAAGACGTTAATTGCTAGCATGCCACCATTAACGGGCAATCAGACAGCTAGCTGAGCAAACTGAAGAGAAACACAAGGCCAAAATAAGACTTGGAGTGGCTTAGTTGAATCTGGGAATGATCCTGTTCTGATCTTCACTGAGACAGCACTCGGACCGAAGGATCATCTCCTCTTAGTAAGATACTACCTAGTTTGGTTTTTATCTGCTGCTGGTACAGTACTATTTCAGGTGTCTTGTAACTGCGTGGGTATGAATATGTATGTATGTCTGTTTTTGGAGTAAATATTAATTAGCCTGGCACAGACCCTTGCACATCATGTCTTTTGCTAGTAAGCCATTTCTAATGACTGAAATCACATAAGAAAACAGACAACAAAGAACCAATCTGCATTGAAAAAATGCAGTGAGAGTGTGGAAGTCCTAGACACGTTACAGCACAACCTGGTGAACTCAATCTAAGCATTAGCATCACAAAGAAAAACAATTAAAAGCGCACAGGTAGAAATACATTAATGCACATTCACTTTCCAAAAGCCACAGGTGATGGTATTGTATGTAAATGATGCTACTTAGTGCCGAGTGATTCATTCAGCATTCCAAGTAATGTAATAATACAATAATATAGGGAGATCTATATAAATTATAATGATCAATCCTGCAATTTCCTGACCAACTTATCCATTTCAAATTAAATGGAGATCTGGCAGCATTAAAGGCAAGAAAGGAACCAGTCCTAAGCAGGTCACCAGCCCATCACAGAGGTCTTTCATACTTGTCTTCACTCACACTGGGCCAACTCCACATGGCATTCTCAAATTGCTTTAATTAAATGATTTGGAAACAGAAGCCTACCATGGAAGCTTCAAGTATGAGGTGAGTCCCAGCTCTGGTTGAAGCTGCAATGGGGAGCTGGTGCCTGTCTTCTTCCAGACTTCTATTTCAATAGTAACTGTGAGTAATTTCTAATCCATCATTAGAGAAAAACACATTGATGTCCAAAACAAATCATCAGTCCCTCACAGGGCCCACTCACATATAAACATGCACATTAATAAAATGCTTTGTCTAATGTCATAAACTTGACAAAGAGACACAAAAAGGTTTGGGGCAGCCACCTTTATATTGGTTTCCTGGCTGCAAAATTGGCTGAATAAATGTATTACAAATTAGAGTCCACAACAGAACTGATTTGAGATGTTCAAAATGGCAGTTTTAAAGGTAAGCAGAGGATATGATGTCATCAAGAGGGGAACCGGAAGTGATGTCAACAATGTGCCAAGGAACCAGAAGTGCTGTCATTAGGGCCGGAATCGGAATTGACGTCATCAGGGCAAGGTGGAATTTCCCATAACTGGTCTGCAGAAAAGTGAGATAAAAAGTCAGTGCACTCCACCACCTACTGGTCTGGCGAGGAATTACTCTCATTCAGGCCTTTTAGCTTCCTCCCATGCACACGTGTGTGTGATACTAAATAACCATGCAGTCAAGTGAGCAACAACAATTTGGAGAGAATAAGCGGGGTGCCAACCCGCCCGTGCCCATTTAATTCTTGTTGCCTTTCCCACAACTTTAAAACAAATAGACACTCCATGGCACAGATGAAAAAACAAAAACACGCCACCTCTTTGGGCTTAAATGGTGCATTCTTTGAACATACATCAAGAGGTTGGAGCTACATCCTCTGGGATGCTCTGATCACAGCATGATACCACCTTCTGGCAACCTCAAGACTTATAGGCAGCTAACTGGAAGAGACAGAGTCAGCTGCCCTCATTGGGTGTCTTCTTGGCACTGTGGAAGGAAGGGATGATAGCGCCCCCTCTTGTCCTGTAGTGGTATTACATACCTCAGATGAGCTCGGAGCATGATCCTGTAATGTGCCTGTGTGACACAACTCACACAAAATTTTCAAAAGTTAGAATATCTTTAGAAAAACCAACATAAATGGGAAAACACAAAATATTCCCAGGCAGTGACAAAGCCTGGACTTGGTCTCCTTGACTCGTGAAGTCTCGACAATAACCAATGTACTACTTTCTCACCATTATTATTATTACTATTATTATTATTATTATTATTATTATTATTATTATTATTATGATACATTAATTTTGTAACCCACTTATTTAATTGCGAACTATACCACTAGCTGTAAGGTTTAACCAACCTCAGATAGTCTACTGTCACTCATATTAGACTAGTTTGGACAAAACAGTTAACCTAACAAATATGACTTAGGAATCCAAGAAGAAAACTGGAATATGCAGAGAGAGAAACCCTGACAGACATGGGGAGCTGGCCCACCTCACACAGGAAAGGACCAAGCTTTGGATTCAACAAAGGCCTCTGGAGCCGTGAGGCAGCAGAACTAGTAATACTACTAAACCCTAAAATTGATATGGAAGTAAGAAAATTAATGGATTGATGAAAGGAAGCAATAGTAATAATAATAATAATAATATATCTATTATAAAAAGAAATCCTGTCCTGGAAAGCAAAAAGCAAGTCTACGATATGTGATCTTATCGGGAGACATTTTAAAGACCCGCGAGACCAAAGGCACGCCCTACTTACAATCTATCAAATAGGACAATAGGCAGAAAAACATTCAGTCTTGTGAAGGATTTGAGCACACACAGATCCAGGGCTCTCAGCACATATAAAGCGTATAAGGACTGTACGTTATAAATTAAATGTCGACATATAAGCGAAGAAGAAAGCAGCATGGAGAAAAGAGACTCAAATGCATTGGACAGAAAAAAGAGCAAAAAAGAATAATCAAGGTGCAAATTCAGAAAATAAGGAAAGTAATTATTAGCCCGGAACAAGTGGAATTGAAAAAAAAGCACGTCCAATCCGGCTCAGAATTAAACGACAATGAGTAAAAGACAAAGTAGAACTTCATAAAGACGTTTATAAACGTTGGCGCTAAACACATGCAGAGCAGGTTATAGACTATGAAACCAGTGAAATTAGAAAGGCTCAAAAAAAAAAAAAAGTTGGCGCTATACACGTGTGGAGAAAGTTAAAGGATATGAAAGTAGGAAAATTAGAAAATATAAAAAAGTAAAGATCGCAGTAGTGCAAACAAACAAACTGCCTCATTTAACTATGCACCAGTCTAACTTTGGTTTTGCACAATAATTACTACACTATTGCACCTTAACACTTAATTCTACTTTATTCACATAATTTTACTTATTTATTATGTTCTACTATACTGTTATCTTTCAATCTATGACTTTTTGTTAATTTAATCTGATATTCTTCTAACTTTGCACAGTTTTTGATAAGCGGATCAGGATACATTTCACTGCGTGTTGTCCTGTATAACTATGCATGTGACAAATAAAGAATCTTGAGAATTTCAAAAACGGAGTTTACCGCACATACATTTATTGGTTACTTTGTTAGTGTATATATATTTATCTGTCTGCTTATTTAAAAAGCTAAATTTACCCCAGGAGTCAAAAAACGTTCTGTCTAGCCCTTGTACAAAAACCTAGACAAAAGCTGGGGTATCACCTTGGTAACCCCATGTACTTTTGGAACTATGAGAGGAAAATAGCACGACTTTACAGACAGGAGTCCAATGCAGAACTCTACTTACTTTTTTACTTTGTAAAAAAAAATTATTAACTGCTGATGATATAGATCGTTTTGTCTGTGCTGAAATTCCAAACAGAGAAACCTATCCTGACCTCATTAAAAAGATTCAGCATATCGGGACTCGCAAGATTACAAATATTGTTTTTACAGAAGTTCTGAATTAAAAGTGAAACTAATGAAATAGCAACAATTCAAAGAAAAAAAATCTTTAAAGTGGGTATCCGGAAAACCAAACACTGGGGTTGGCGAGCGAAGCAAGCAGGGGGTGAAGCCCCCTAGTAATAATAATAATAATAATAATAATAATAATAATAATAATAATAAAGCAATTCAAGAGTAAGTACTTGCCAGCACAGACCATCATGCCATCACTGATGAAGCTAAGACTCAAGGAAAACACAAGCTGAGAAGATCCAACTCTTGAGAAGAAGGACAATGTATGACCAGTACTACCACAGACTCAACAGACCATTTGTGGACAAAAGTACAAGTGTGTCATGGCAGAACAGCTCTGGGCTCAAGGAAGAGACCTGCATCCTAATCATTGCAGTTTAGGACCAGGCAGTAAACACCAGGTACCATCAAGTGAGATGTATTGAAGCAGCAGGTCAACAGCAAGTCCAGAATATGCAGGAAGACTGAGGAGACAACCAGACATTACATTTCCAGGAGTACAGTGCTAGCTCCTACCGAATGCATAAACCAGCACAGCAATGTTGACAGCTACAGTATCTGCACTGATTGATCTGCAACAAATTATGTGAACAAATGTTAGAGAAAAGATACTTGCACACTCTGGAGGGTCTCATCAGCATCGGAGACACTACCATCATGTGGGACAGAGCAGTGCAAACCCATTATACCATTTCAGCTAACCCTCCTGATTAAGTGGTTCATCTCAATAAGAAAAAACTGATGATGATGTATCGATGTAGAAGTCCCAGATGACAACATCATCATGCTCAAATAAGACATATAGCTTGGCAAATGTAAAGATCTGGAGATAGAGATCAGCAGGATGTGGGGTGCCTTCACTACAGTTGTGCCTGTGATGGTCGGGGGTCTTGTTACCATCAAGAAAAGATTCAATAAGGAGCTCCCAGGATGCTCCACAGTCCACAGTCCAAATGCAGAAGATTGCACTTATGGGAACCACTCACATTCACCACAAAGTTATAGGTTACAGAGATGGATACCTTAGCAGCTGCCGGAAAATTGTCATGGAAACAAAACAAACTATAAAAATGCTGATGATACATTGATCCACCATGACCCTGAACTGAATAAGAGGGTTATGTATGGATTGGTGGATAGATATTACCAATGTTAACATATCAATGATGTTAATGATATAATGATATTGTTACTATTCCAGTGACTATCCTTTAAAGAATTTTACATTTAAGATATAAAGATCAAAATATGAAAGTTAGTGAATAATGAAATACCCCAAAATGTTTGTAAAAACCACTTTAGTTCAGGGGGATGATTTAATCTCACACTCTTACTTTAAAGAGCCACTGAAGCTCAATGCAGCCTCAGGGGGGCTCTGCCAAGCTATGGCTTTAACTTCTTTGTATGCTCAGGCATTCAGCTTCACACCAGGCTCCTCTCCCTCAGCATGCTCAACAAAGGGAATGGGTATAATTTTAATAGTCTTTTTGAAATGATGTGTCTTTTCATACACCTGTCTGTGAGCTTCACCTTAATACTTTTATTCTCTTCCCTTTTACAGCCAAACCTGCTATTAGAGTTCATTGGCTTTTATCTGTTATTTCATGTTATGAAATTTCTGTTTGTTGTCTGAAACATCTAATGATTTATTTCAAATCTGCAACTCAGCTTCAGAAGCCAGAGACTATCTTGGTGGCTGAGGGCTTTATTATTATTATTGTTGTTGTTGTTATTATTATTATTATTATTATTGAAGAAAAAACAGTACAAGTACAACACAATAGGAGTATGGACACAATAATAATCAATATACATTTCCAACTAAAACAACCTTCAACCATCCAACCCTATAATTAAAAAGTTCCTCCAGTTATTTATTAAAAAAAAAAAACAGGACAAATCCACATGACTTTAAGGCAAAGAGTGGCTGATTTTCAAAGGGTGAAAGAGAAGAATTTAGTAAGGTTCTGCGCCCTCCCAATCATCCTGTCATAGCAATTTGATAATAACTACTGTATCAAGAAGAAATCTGCAAATGACAACACTAAATTAATGAAAAAAGGAACATTCAGAAGGAGCTCAAAGTAGAGCCATTGCTTCTCTGCATCGAAAACAAACAGATGAAGTGGTCCAGGCATCTGATTATAATACATCCTGGACGTCTCCCTGCAGAGGTGGTATGGACATATCAGAATGGGAGGAGGAGACCTCAGGGCATACCTAGGACCTGCTGGAGAAATTATATCTCACACTTGGCTTTGGTATTCCCAGAAACCCCGGAGGAGTTGGAGGAGGTTGCACAGATAAAGAAATATTTGGGCATCTTTACTTAGACTGACACTTCTGCAATCTGGATCAGATAAGCAATAGAAAATGCATGGATGGATGGATGGATATTTTTTCGGCTGTATGTATTGGCTTACCAGTTTGAATTTTGACAAATGATTTTTTGTTTGTGCCTGACTTGACACATTTCCAAAAGGGACATCAGGGCATCTTTGCTTAGACTGACACTCCAGCAACTAAGATCAGATAAGTCTTAGGAAATGGATGGATGGATGGATGGATGGATGGATGGATGGATGGATGGATGGATGGATGGATGGATGGATGGATGGATGGATTTTTTTGGCTGTAAATATCGGCTTAACATTTGGGTTTTGACAATTGCTATTTTTCATGTAGTTTCTGCCATTTTGACTTGATACATTTCCAAAAGGGGCATCTGGGCATCTTTGCTTAGATCATATAACAGTTAGAAAATGGATGGATGGATGAATATTTTTCGACTGTAAGTATTGGCTGGCCAGTTTGGTTTTGACAATTGATTTTTTTGTGTAGTTTCTACCATTTTGACTTCATTCATTTCCTGACTGCTCTTTTGAGCTGCTCCATAACAGAATTTTTTCATTTCCCAGACAGTACAGGTGCTGGTCATAAAATTAGAATATCATGACAAAGTTGATTTATTTCAGTAATTCCATTCAAAAAGTGAAACTTGTATATTAGATTCATTCATTACACGCAGACTGATGTATTTCAAATGTTTATTTCTTTTAATGTTGATGATTATAACTGACAACTAATGAAAGTCCCAAATTCAGTATCTCAGAAAATTAGAATATCAATTAAGACCAATGCAAATAAAGGATTTTTAGAAATGTTGGCCAACTGAAAGGTATGAACATGAAAAGTATGAGCATGTACAGCACTCAATATTTAGTTGGGGCTCCTTTGGCCTGGATTACTGCAGCAATGTGGCGTGGCATGGAGTCGATCAGTCTGTGGCACTGCTCAGGTGTTATGAGAGCCCATGTTGCTCTGATAGTGGCCTTCAGCTCTTCTGAATTGTTAGGGCTGGCGTATTGCATCTTCCTCTTCACAATACCCCATAGATTTTCTATGGGGTTAAGGTCAGGCGAGTTTGCTGGCCAATCAAAAACAGGGATACCATGGTCCTTAAACCAGGTACTGGTAGCTTTGGCACTGTGTGCATGTGCCAGGTCCTGTTGGAAAATGAAATCTGCATCTCCATAAAGTTCGTCAGCAGCAAGAAGCATGAAGTGCTCTAAAACTCCCTGGTAGATTGCTGCGTTGACCTTGAAACTCAGACAACATAATTGACCAACACCAGCAGATGACATGGCACCCCAAACCATCACTGACTGTGGAAACTTTACACTGGACCTCACGCAACGTGGATTCTGTGCCTCTCCTCTCTTCCTCCAGACTCTGGGACCTTGATTTCCAAAGGAAATATAAAATTTACTTTCATCAGAGAACATAACTTTGGACCACTCAGCAGCAGTCCAAAGGCGAGATGCTTCTGACGCTGTCTCTTGTTCAAGAGTGGCTTGACACAATGAATGCGACAGCTGAAACCCATGTCTTGCATACGTCTGTGCGTGGCGGTTCTTGAAGCACTGACTCCAGCTGCAGTCCACTCTTTGTGAATCTCCCCCACATTTTTGAATAGGTTTTGTTTCACAATCCTCTGCAGGGTGCGGTTATCCCTATTGCTTGTACACTTTTTTCTACCACATCTTGTCCTTCCCTTCGCCTCTCTATTAATGTGCTTGGACACAGAGCTCTGTGAACAGCCAGCCTCTTTAGCAATGACCTTTTGTGTCTTGCCCTCCTTGTGCAAGGTGTCAATGGTTGTCTTTTGGACAACTGTCAAGTCAGCAGTCTTCCCCATGATTGTGTAGCCTACAGAACTCGACTGAGAGACCATTTAAAGGCTTTTGCAGGTGTTTTGAGTTAATTAGTTGATTAGAGTGTGGCACCAGGTGTTCTTCAATATTGAACATTTTCACAATATTCTAATTTTCCAAGATACTGAATTTGGGACTTTCATTAGTTGTCAGTTATAATCATCAACATTAAAAGAAATAAACATTTGAAATACATCAGTCTGTGTGTAATGAATGAATCTAATATATAAGTTTCACTTTTTGAATGGAATTACTGAAATAAATCAACTTTGTCATGATATTCTAATTTTATGACCAGCACCTGTATATATTGTTTTTCCTTTTTTCTGGTCAAAACACTAAAAACCATTGAGATAAAATACATGTTGACTGTGGTGTTTAAAAATGTGATAATCTTAATCTTATACGCTGGGCAATTCCAGACAATTTCATGCTCATAAGTGGTCCTTTCAGCTTCAATGGATGAAGGGCTTCTCAACGTGCTTACATACAGTAGTGAGAGGCCTAATCCATGCCAGTTCTTGGTGATCACAGGATAATTGAGCTCAGGGTATTGAGTTTTCTTAAATGTTTTGGACATCACGGTTATCTGATCCTGATGTAAATTGATAAGAGAGGGCCGTGTGCCTTCAATAAGGGAGATGTAACAAGCTGCAATTGGAGGCTGACTTTACCACATTGCTTTCAAAGTCGTGCATGCCATTCCTGCTATTAGGTATGCTTCAAAGGCATTTTAATTTGCAAAAAATCAATAGCTTGCTTCAATTGCAAATAAAAGCCTTAATAAAAGAGGCAGTGTCTAAATACTTTTAAACTTTAATCATTTTCTACAGTGAGTTTACCCAGACAGATAGCCTTGCAGTCGGCTGACATTTAGAAGTCATACTCTTAAGACTGGAAACTTTGATAATACTAAGAGGGTAAAGATTACTAAAGTTAAGTTCCCTTGATCTGCAGGGTGATTGTTCTTCAAAAGGGGTATGATTAGAAAAGATGATCTAGCACAAATAGGTGAAAATGAACAATGGAGTGATATTTTAGAAGAACAAATTGAGTTCTGAAAACATCAGGGAGGGAGTGATGGCACAGTGGGCAATCTTCTGCCTGGTGTTTAGTCTGATATTGCTCCCCAGATTACACATTCAGTAATTCTTTGAGTGTGACACAAAATCAGGTCAGTGAATGTGTATGTGACCAATTTAAGTGATGACTGTCCTGTTCAGGGTGACTTGCTGTTTTGTTGTAGGGCTCTCTGTTATTCTAAAGTGAAGCAGAATGGGTTCTTCTTCGATTTTGAACCCCCCCCCAGCCACACACACACACAAAATGTTATGTGCCCTGTGAAAGGCCCTATAAAAAAACAGGTTGATTGATTGAATGAATGATCAATTGGTTTATGGATTGCCTGATTATTGCTTTTTGATTGCCTCAGTGGCCTAGAGACGTAGTGTACATTCACTGAGCAAATGCTTAGGAACACTATACAAATACTGGGTAGGTTTTTTCATTTAGAAATGATGGAGCACCCCACTCATCCCTGTATAAGTGACTTTATGCATGGTCCATCCAACAGTCTGCAGTTCTACCTGTTGGTCTTATCTTCTTCGTTGCGTGCCCCCGTTGGTTAGGATGGGTCTTGTTTTAAAGAGCCACCTTATTAGGTTGGATGCCTTGGTTTAGGGACTTTGTTGTATTGTGTGCTCTTAAAAAATGCACCTTTTAGTTACTTGGATCCAAATATTCACCCCACACCCTAAGGTGTTAGGGCCTCCTTTTAATCTCAAAACAGCCTCAGTTCTCCATGGCATGGATTCTACATGATGTTGGAATCATTCTTTTAAGATTCTAGTCCATGTTAGTGCAATTTCTGCAGATTTGTCAGCTGCTTGTTCATTCTGTGAATCTCCTGTTATACCACATGCCAAAGGTGTTCTATTGGATTCAGATCTGGTGACTGGGAAGGGCAATGAAGGACATTAGAACGTTTAGACAAACTGGACGAGAACAGGCCATTCAGCCCAACAAAGCTCGCCATTACTAAACACTTAATTCTTCCAAAATAACATCAAGTTGAGTTTTGAAAGTCCCTAAAGTACTCCTGTCAACCACACTACTTGGTATCTTTTTCCATGTGTCCATGGTTCTCTGTGTGAAGAAAAACATTTCCAACTGTGTCTTCATGTTCTTGATGAACTCATTTTAAAATCTCGATCCATTGGTCTAATTCCCTTCATAATTTTAAACACTTCAGTCATGTCACCTCTTAATCACCTTTTGCTTAAACTGTAAAGTGTCTTTTAACCTTTCTTCACAATTCATCCCATGTAGTCCTGGAATCAGCCCAGTCGCTCTCCTCTGGACTTTTTCAGCACTGCTGTCTTTTTTGTAGCCAAAAGACCAAAACTGCACCCAGTACTCCAGATGAGGACTCACCAGTGTGTTATAAACTGTCAGCATAACCTCCTTGAACTTGTACTCCACACATCAAGGTGCTATATAATCTCACATTCTGTTGAACACTGTCTGGCAGTTGATGGTGAGGAGTCCACTATGAGGTGGACTTTCGATTTTCAGACCTTCCGTCATGTATTCAAATCTACCCTCTTTACTTCCTACGTGTAATGCCTGAAAGAGGCACATTACCTGCATTGTGAGGGAGCGTCAGTTACGGATCTACGGCCATGTGGCGCGATTCCCAGAGGGTGTTCTGGCTCCCAGGATTCTCATTGTTGAGGACTCAAGCGGCTGCACCAGGCCAAGGTGATGGCAATGTAACATCTGGCTGCGGCAGATAGATGGTCATTTTCAGAGGGTGGGATTGGACCGCGCGTCTGCTATTTCCAAATAACAAAATAAAAAAATGAGTAAATATAAATAACATCTTTACAAAATAAAGATGCACAAATAACACAAAATTCCAAATCTCAGTTTTTCACAACAAAGCTTTTGAAGCCAATACCTACAGTAGGTAACATGTATGTCTGAACAGTGCAAACTACTTACAGTGACAAGATATACTGTACACTGACAGTATAATACTGTATATTCACTTGCCCTCCAAATAGCACAGCTGATAGAAAATAACATTGGAACAAGCCAGCTTGTGCACGTACAAGAAGTCTCACTTTACCTTGACTGTCTGTGTCTGTGCATGTTTGGTTAAAACGTGCTTGTTCGTCACTCAGTGAAGTGATTGTTAAGCTGCAGCAGGAGTTGGCTCTCAAGGTTCTTGCAGTGAAGCTGTGACCATTTAGCAGTGAACAGGAGCCCTGTATGACTAAAAAGTCTCTCACAGGCTGCAGATGCAGGAAGTTATGTGTGTGGTCATGTGACTGAATGGCTTCATCTGACTGGTGAAACGGAGTCATGTGATTATTGTTGCTATGTCTCATTGGTGAAATGGAGTCATGTGATCATTGTTGCTACATCTGATTGATGAAACAGTCATGCAGTAGATCCACTGGCGACTTCTCTCAAAAATACAGTATAGCGTATCTAATGTGTAAATGAAAAAAAGTAACGAGTTGAGTGTTGCCCAATGTAGCAGAGTAAGAGTAGCATTTCTTCTTCAAAAATGTACTCAAGTAAAAGTAAAAAGTATGGTGTAGTAACACTACTCTTAGAAGTACAATTTTTTAAAAAAGTTACTCAAGTAAATGTAACAAAGTAAATGTAGCTCGTTACTACCCACCTCTGTGCCTGGGGAATTGCCAACCAGGATCCCGAGCTGTTTCATTGTGTGATGGATGCGGGATGCTGCACCAGTGCATGCTCCCCAACCTTACCTGACCTGACCTGCCAGTCCTGGAGTTTGATAATGGGACCTATGGAGCATGGGATGCTCAAAAAAAATTAAAACCTATAAAATTACTGAATATGTCAGCTTTTCAAGCCAAGAAAGTTGTCTAGCATTGATCTGTATCTTGTGATGATCCCCAACCTGATCTGACCTGTGTAATACTTTACATTTACTGACATTAAATTTCATCTGCCACAGATCTGCCCAAGCCTGTGTGTGCCCAAGTGATGATTCAGCGGTTTCGAGATTATCAGCCAGCTCATCTAGCTTGCTTTCATCTGCAGACTTAACCGGTTTGTTACTTACTGTATATTCCACTGAACACTGAAGTCATTGTTATGTTCATGGGACTGTTTTGAAATGACTTTGTTATGGTGGAAGTAGCCATTAGAAGATGGGTAAATTGTGGCAATAAAGGGATGCACATGGTCAGCAACGATACTCAAATAGGTCATGGTATTCCAGTGATGCTTGATTGGAAATAACAGACCTAAAGGGTGTCACGAAAATATTACCCACACCATTACACCACCAGCAGCAGCCTGGACTGTAGACACAAGGCAAGTTGATTGCATGGATTCATTCTGTTTGTGCCAAATTCTGACTAATGCATCTGTCCAGGCTACATTTTTCCAGTTTTCAACTGTGCCCTCTGCTGCCTCAGTTTTTTGTTCTTGATTGACTGCTGTGGAACTGTTGTGGAAAGATTAATTTAAAAAGTCACTAATCTCCATTTAAATGAAATTCAAGACGGGTGTCCTTTATTACACCAATTGGTAGAGCCCCCATGTGATTATGTTCAATGTAACATAGCAGGCTGAAGAAATTTAACAGAATAGCTTCCTTTATCGGTGTGGTTAATTTACATATGATAGCCATAAAGCATTTCATTTACACCAATCAGCACACAGATAAATGGTAAATTCTAGTAACACTTCTCTGCCATTATGTAACATCTAAAGGTCCTAAAATAGTTATATTATTAAAAGTCATGAGTGAATTTCAGATTCTTAGAAATAAGACTTCTTATATATAGACTTTTGTCAAAGAACAAAATATAAGGTTAACGCATTACATGATCACATCTATGTTTATAAATATTCTGGGTTAAATTAATGCAGGATGTCCTAGTTTAACAGGTAGGCAACACTAACACTAAACACTAAAAATTCATCAAACAGGTTTATTTTTCCCCTTAACAGGAACTTGTCGTGGTCTTCTGCAGTTGTAGCTCATCCGCCTTGAGGTTTGGTATGTTGTGCATTCTGTGACGCTTTTCTGCTCACCACAGTTGTACTGAGTGGTTATTTCAGTCACCATAGCTCAGCTTGGACCAGTCTGGCCATTCTCCTCTGATCTCTCTCATCAATAAGGCATTTCCATCCACAGGACCACCACTTGTTGGATGTTTTTTTGTTTTTTATGTACCATTCTTAGTAAACTCTAGAGACTTGTGTGTAAAAATCCCAGACAATCAGCAGTTATAAAAATACTCAAACCAGCCCATCTGGCACCAACAACCATACCACAGTCGAAATTACTGAGATCACATTTTATCCCCATTCTGGTGCTTGATGTGAACATGAACTGAAACTCCTGACCTGTATCTGCAGGATTGTATGCATTGCGCTACTGCCGTCTAAAAGGCTGATCAGGCAATTGCATGGATAAGAAGGTGAACAGGTGGTCCTAATAATTATAAGTGGGTGACTGCCCATAAGTCTTTGCATACGTCGTAATGTTTTCTATTTTATCTGGGGTATTTTAATGCCTGCTGCTTCCTCTTGCCCCCCACAGCTCCTAATCTAATTTGAGTTTTGAGTTTAATTTACTTAAGGACATTTCCAATCCATCAGAAATGCTACATTTTTGACAATGTATAAATAATTTGAATTTGAACATGAAATGATAATGGCTGGCTGATGATGGCAGCTCAAACAGCAATCAGGTCTCCTAAGGCCTACAGATTTATTTGTCACAAGCTATGCACCTTAATTTTCCTTTGATCTTTTTAATTTATTATATTATTGGCACCACTCTGCCACTGGCAGTATTATTTATTCCACATCTGTACTTATTCAGGCTATGGAGTGATTCTGTTTTCTTGCATTGCCTTTGATTTTTGTACATTTCTTTGTCATAGTTTTCCTTTTTAAGGTGATATAAAAATAATGACAGGATGATTAGCATAAAGTATTTAAATTGTCACTCATTCCTTTAAAAACACCACGCCGTCTTGCCTTATGTGAAAAAGTTTCTTGTAGCATTGTGGAAGCAGCCACCTTGTTCATATGACTGGCAATGTGAAATGGCACTCGAGAGCCACTTTTTTGAAACCTACTTGTGTTAATGGTGGTGCCAGCTGCCTTGATACACACAGTCATTTTCAGTATTGCTGGTGTAAGGGTTGAAGACATTTCTGTTCCAAGGTATTCACTCACTTTTAGCTTGGTGGATTGAGAGAGTACCACCTAGTCTGTTTGGTGGAATTCATGCAGTTTCAGTACGGTGGAATATAAAGTTCAACAGTCTTGTGCAACAGTCTAGTGCTCGTCTGTTGTAATAATTACCACATTAATGTATGAGGACCTCTTTCCATACAATTCACAATGTTGGTGACAGTATCTTGAGTACAGACATAAGGGCTCCTTGCCTGAGTTGTGCACTTTGAAGCAGCCCTCAAGATTCAATGAATCTTGTGCGTGTGAACTTGAAAGAGTCAGGACAGACATGTCTTCTCTCCAACGTGTGCACAGATGTCAAAACTGACAAGATGAAACATAAATACGCCCAAGGATTAGCCACTAACTTCACCTGACTATTGTGACCTGTAAAGGGGGCACCAGTAAATCCCCAAACCATCAAACACACCAACACCAGTACAGGTCTCGGGTTTGTTTCTACAAATACCTTACCAATGGCTTCTCACTATCATAAAAGTTCCTTTTTTCTCTTCTCTCTGTCCTTCTTTCTTTTATTCCTCCACTCCTCCCAGGTGAGTGTTGCCCAGCTCCTCTCCTGGCTCCGACTCATCTGGATGAGTTTAAGCAGTTTCCTTTATCCCAAACCTGGGGTTTCGGATGTTACCGCATTACAGGTTGGAAGCACTTTTGGGTTCCATAAAGTACAGATGTTCTGTCCCTGCTGCTTCTTCTGGTGGCACCTATGGAACTCAGCAGGGCTGTCTAATGAGACTACAATTCCCAGCCTGCCTTGCGGGCATTCATGCAGGCACCGTAGCCCAGGGAAACTGCCACCTCTTATATTGGGGGAATAAATAGTCCATGCATTCAGTCTCTCCCCTGGGCTCTATTAAAGCAGCATCCCAGACGGGTAAGTATCCTTAAACCATCTTGGCCAGAACGCCAGCCCATTCCCAGTGTCCATGCCACTATAATTGGTGCTGCTGCTAAACCCAGAGTGGGATTTCTGACTGTGAGTGTTACTTTATTGCGTGTGACCCTATAGATTGTATGAAATGGCACTCCATAGCTACTTAAGTGTATTAAATCCTTTTGTTATTGAATGTGTGATGTAACACCTCTAGCTACTTGAAGGATATTCTTGATATTTTTCAAGTAGAAGTTATTTCTTCACAAATATGATATCTACGCTTTCACCATGCAAAGCTGTGTTCTAAAGTTAAGCATTTTCTATAAATTAAAAAATAAAATACATAGCCAATCCAGGCCTTTAATGACCTCTAGGGGACAGCCATGAGCAGTGGGTCTGTCTGCAGAGAGAGTGTTGAACTTGTTGAGATGTTTACTTAGCTCAGAAGTGACAGTCATACTGTATCTCTGTTGACTGATCCTATGAAGTCAGTAGACTGATTGGGAGAGCACGGAGGGTCATGAGGTCACTGGAAAGGGGTGTGTTGTGACCCAATATCTATGCAAAAGTATGAAGGTCCAAGTCTTTAGAGTACTGGTGCTTCCTGTCTTGCTATATGGTTGAGAGACATGGACGCTATCCAGTAACCTGAAATGACGACTGGACTCCTTTGGTGCTGTGTCTCCTTGGGTACCACTGGTTTGACTTTGTATCCCAAATGACACATCATTACCTGCATTGTGAGGGAGTGTCAGAGTTACGGCACTATGGCCATGTGGTGTGATTCCCTGATAGTGACACGGCTCAAAGGATCCTCATTGTTGAGGATTCGAGTGGCTGGACCAGGCCAAGGGGATGACCACGTAACACCTGGCTGCGGCAGATAGAAGGACATTTCCGGAGCATGGGACTGGACCACGTGTCTGCCTGGGGGGTTCCAAGCTGTTTAATTGTGTTTTAGATGTGGCAACATGCTGTACTAGCGCAAGATCCCCAACCTGACCCCAACCCCAACCTGGACTTTGTTAATGAAACCTATGGTGCATGGGATGTTCAAAAAAAACAAAAACCTATAAATTTACCAAAAATGTCAGTATTTCAAGCCAAGAAAGTTGTCTAGCATTGATCTGCATCTTGTGATTAGACTCACATAAGAATATAAGAATTGTGACAAGTAAGAGGAGACAATCCATTAAGCCTGTTTGTCTAGTTAATAGCTAACTTGTCCCAAAATCTCCTAAAGATCTCTTATTAAAAGTTCTTCAGGTTTCTGCTTCAACTGCACGTCTTGGTAATTTGTTCCAGAGTCCTAAAAACTCTTTGCATAAAGATGCGCTTCCTGTGTTAATCTCCACTGATGTCCCCAAGTACGTGATTCACCCTTAAGCTGAAAGAATGTTGCTGGATCTGCTTTATCAATGCCTTTGAGAATTTTGAAGACCTGGATTAGGCCCCCATGCAGTCTCCTCTGCTTGAGACTTAACAGGTTTAATTCTTAGAGTGTGTCACAGTAGGACATGTCCTTAAGTTCTGGGATGCACTTGGTTGCACTCCTCTTCTCAGCTTCAAGGGCTGCTATGTCTTTCTTGTGACCAGAACTGCACATAGGACTCCAGATGTGGTCCCATGAGTGCATTATATAGGTTAAGTATAGCATCCTTTAACTTATATTCAACATTTTTAATGATATAACCTAACATTTTATTTGATTTGTTAATTGATTCTGTACATTGCTAAGTCAATGAAAATGTCATGTAAACATTGTGGCGGACGGCCAGAACACCCATAAAGGAGAAAGATGTGGAAAGCAGCTTCTGAGAGACTCTACTTCCCCCTGGACGACAGATGGAGCATAGCGGTACCCCAGATTCCCGCAGGGCACCATGGGATTTGGAGTTTGGCTTCACAGCCCTGCTGGGTACCGTGGGTGCCGCTAGCAGATGCTGCAGGGAGACACGAGAACCTTTTTTTTTCTGTATAGCCCGGAAGTACTCCCAAGTCATGGGGACGGAAACACAGAAGTACTTCCGAGCTGAAGAAAAATACAATTCTCCATCTGACCCGGAAGTGTAGACGAGTCACGTGGTCGCAAGGATAGAAGCACTTCCGGGTTAAAGACTATTTAAAGGACTAGTGGAGACAAAGCAAGAGAACTGGAGTTGGGAGGGAGTAGGACAGAGCTTGCTGGGAGGAGTGGAGGAGAGATTTGAGCTGATTTTTTGGTGTTTGCCTATTTATGGTGGTGGAGGTGCTTCAGGGCACTATTTCAAGAAGAAAAAGAATAAAAACAATACTTCTTGGTGCTTTTACCCTGTGTCAGCGTCTCTCTGTTGGGTCTAACGGGGCAACAGCGACCCCTGGTGTTCACAACATATACTTTTAAATAAACACATTATAAGGTAGCTTATACATATCATTTTCAAACAAATAAACAAAAAAAACACCACAGTAATATTAGGAGAGTCATCCATCTGAAAAGAAGTTCAGTGCTTGTCTTCTCCCACAATAACCTTTCAACACCCAGAGCATGGTTCCCTCTCGTAAGACACAATCAGACTAAACCATTTGTGCCACATACTTGGCAGTATGCTATTTATGTAAGAACTCTTCAAAGGAAGGTCACTGCTATCACACTAGCAAATAGAAAATGTACCCTTACTTTTTTAATAATATTTTATGGAAAAAAAATGTGTCTTGAACCTTGCAAGTTACAACTCGATGACTTGATGTGTGGATTATGAAATATGAGTGATCTGAAATTTTTGATACTGCTATTGTCACGTGTTGGTCACCATTGGTCCCCATTCTACAAGAAACGTTGTTACGTCATTTCTCCACGAAACCATGGGAATAAAAAATTTTTCAGCCATCACTACCAACTGCATGGGGTAAGTAAGAAATATAAATGTAACACTTTGGGGTGGAGAATTCCTTTAAAGGCACTAATGCCCTTTATTATAGAACTAGCTGTGTAAGCCTGTACTGTAAAAAATACAGGGTCCTAGAAACTATTGAAATCGTTAGAAAAAAAACTGAAATGTAGAGATGTCAGGTAAAGGAACTACTCTGGGCATCTCCCTCCATGGAGGATTCATTTTGCCAACGTGCTCGCCTCGCTTGTGTATTAGCGGTGGGAGGAAAAATACAAGGGATACCGTTTTGCCAATGTTAGCAGCTAAGCGACTTTGTCTTTCTGAGGTTTTGTTTTGCTGACGTGCTGGCCTCACTTGTGTTATTAGCAGCTAAGCGAGTTTTCTGTTTCCTCGGAGGCGAAGCCCTTACCCCGACTCCACCTCTCACTTCTGGGCCGGACAGACACACAAACACACTGCCACGCGTAGGCATTTATATATAAGATGTGAATGAACAGTATCCTCTAGGAATGTAATGCCTATAGCTCCTAGCATTACTGAATGTGTGAAATAGCACCCCCTGGGCCGTCTTGGGAGTATACACCTTTCATAAATGGATGGGTGAAATAGCCCCCTCTAGAGTTTTAGAGAAACTGCCATCTTTCATTATAGGATTTATTAACTAGCACCCTCTAGTTACTTCAAGGCACTATCTCACTTCATTACTGAATATGAGTAGTAGCCCCCTGTACCTGCTTGAACCTAAGTGGTTTTTCTTTCCATTATTCCTAAATATATTTTTTATCTCATGTCGGGTGACTTTTAAAGAACTGAAGACCTGACAGATAATTTCTTTGGAGAAAGCACACTTTAGAGCGAAAAAGACAGAGAGAAAGTGGGTAAGAGCAAGAGTGAAGGAGGCGTCTAATGAGACATTGCCAGCTCTGCTCCTGCCTGTCTGTATGGTGTCCGGTGCCAATCAGCTCCCGGCAGGCGTGAGCAGGTTTCAGCAGCTTGCCTTTCACTCTGTCAGAAAGGGACGGGGAGATTAGTTTGCGCTTTAGATGCACTTTACTGCCTACTTCTTCCCTGAACCCTGCCAAGCTGCAAATGCTGTGGCAGCATCTTTCATGGGGCATTACATACCAAAGCCTGAAAAGCAGCAGTATTTTGCGAGCCATTATTTGCACAGAATAGAGCACAACTGGTTACATTTACTTGCAGCTTCTGACAGTGAAAAGACTTTCGCAATGAAACCGACTTTCCATTTAGCTTTCTAAAGATGCTCAAAGGTGCCTGTTGCTTAAGCTAATTGATTTCTTCTCTGCTGCAATTTAGGATGGAGTCTGGGGAGCATTAAAGGCAAAGAGCAGCCTGGCACTGCTCCCAGAGAGCTCCTTTCCCTGGTCCTAAGTGATGCCGCCTCTTTTTCTGAAAGGCACTATATAATACAACACAGCGTGCCCTTACATTTGGCATCTTTTGGCTCTCTGAGCCTGTCAATTAATTGGCCAGACTGCGGATTACCTTCCCAACTGGATGTGTCACACACTACGCTTCCCACACTGCGTTTCATGAGATGTCAGCATGCAGACGCACAAGGGCTTAACCCTGTTAACTGTGGGATTAGCGTTTGAAATCGGAGCAGGCCTGGCATATGAGAAATAATTGGCACAAGGAGAACATCCTCAAAAGCCCGGCGGATGTAGGCTTTGCTCTCCCAAGCTGTGTTTATGAAGAGAAAGATCTCTTTAGAGAAAAGGCGCTTTGAACAAAAGGCCTGACAGGAAGAGGAATTCAGTTAGAAATTAAATGAAAATGAAAATGAACGAGGGAAGGCCTGTGCACTTGGTGGTAAATCTTGTTTTTTTGAGGCTCCTGCTTTTCATTTGCCAGGACCTTCCTTCCATTTCATTCTGAGTAACATGATGCCTTATCTGATTAGCATTTTTGGACTGGGAATGCCTCGTATTCAAAGTGCACTTGTCACCTTCACCTCTTTCTCTGCACGTTTAACATTCGTTTGCTCAGAGGTTGATGCGCTTGTTGCTTCCTGAGCAGCTCTTCTTTTCTCCACCCTAGCGGCCTGATTCTTCTCTTTCATCGGCATCCTTTCACGTTAAAACTGATCAAGTTAGTCTTTGTGTTGCAATTGCTTAGTACATTTTTCTTAATTTTTCACTCAAGCTGGCACTTAAGTCTTCAATCTGCCTCGAGAATGATTTAAGATATGAAGAGGTAGGGATGAGAATGGCGCCCGTACGCAATAAAAAGAGTAATAAAAACCATCAGCCCGAAAGCGGACAGTACAGGTCACATAATATATGTGTACCAAATTTCAGGTCAATAGTTTGTGAGCTACATGTGATTTAAACTCCTGGAAAGACAAATGGACAGTCACGGTAGCGTATTATCCATATTACTAACCGAGAATGGTAAACCGGATGGCATGGACGCAGGGACACGGCGATGGGACCATGAGACGTACTGCGCAGGCGCGTACAACGCGCGACTCATAAACCGCACGCGAAATCTTATCCACCGCGCACGAAGGAGTCACAGCCCAAAAACGAAACAGCTCAACTGACGTGAATGAGTAATGAAGCAACAACGCGCCCATGGCTAACGACTACTGACACAGCCACACAAATAAGAGGACTCTGCGCTGCAGCCCAGATTTAAACGGAAGAGGCTACGGAGGCCCCACGGGTCCATAAAGTACGGAAGACGCAGGCTTCACCACCATATTGTGAGTGGCACTACTGCGAAGTGAAGGCACAGGCGTCACCACCATATTGTGAGTGGCACCACTGCAGAGTGAAGTAAACACGCGTCTGAAACTGCGGAAGCAAAGCAGGCACGGGTTCAAAACGAATGAGCTCGACTGACGGATATACAAATAATGTATTTAAGGATACCCAACGCCGGGGGTAGGTGAGTGAAGCAAGCAGGGGCCGGAGCCCCCTTGTATAAGAAGATAATACAAACTTCTTACTCATGCACACTGATTAAGTTTCTGATACGTTCTTGGAATGGAATTGATATAATGAATCCTGCTGCACATGAGAATTTGTTTCGAGAAGTCTCTAGTAACGATTCACTGGAGACAACTTCACAGAAAATGCTACGAGTCGTACGTTCGTCCTGAGTTGGCTGATGCAATAACTCTCGGGGGGATATCTACTCCAGGGCAGAGCAAAAGTTCTTGGGCCAATCTCCTTAGGACTTTACAGACATACTAAAAGATCATTGGCTGTGCAGTAAATAACAACCTGTAGAGGTCATTCAGGGTTGACAAAAGGAAATGACAACAGCTAAATAGCGGATCTTTTGTACACCTGGGTTTGGTGGATGCCAAGAGAACACTACCTTCCTGATTGCATAGTGTCTACTTTAAAAATTTGGTGAAAGAGGAATAATGGTCTGGGGTTGTATTTCATGGTTTGTGCTAGACCCCTTGCTTCCAGGGTAGGGTACTGTTCATTCTAGAAGACAGTTTATACAATTATGTGCTTTCTACTTTGCAGCTCCCACAGTTTGGGGAATGCAGTTTTGTTACTGTACCCCTTTGCACAGGGCCAGGTCTTGAAAGATATGGAGGAACTCAAGTGGCCAGCAAAGAGCCCTGACCTGAACCCGGCTGAACACCTTTCGGATTGTGAGCCAGGTTTTCTTGTGCAGTATCAATACCTGACCTTACAAATGCCCTTTTTTGCTGATTGTCACAAATTCCCACAGACACACTCGAAAATCATATGGAAAGCCTTTCTAGAAGAGTGGAGGCTGTTCTAGCCGCAGAGGTAGGTGGCAACTCCATATTAATATCCATGGTTTTGGAATCGGATGGCCAACAATTTCAAAGCGGTATGATAGTCAAGTGTCCACAAATGTAATAATACAAATATAGTGTTTGATGGTCCGGAGATGTATAAAAATGGCACAAAATGTTCATATTATTACTTGGGTCTCTTGAAGTAGGATGCAACTGTTGTGATCTCCACCTTGAGACCACAAAACTATTCGGGGTCTGAAAGTGGTTCATAGTCAGAATTCTGTATTTATGCAGAAGGAAAACTTTTGGCATACCAATTCAAGTCTGATTTAATCGAAGTGAGTTGACATTGTCTTTTAATAAGCCAGAAATAATAGATATTATGACATCATGCAAAAGCTCAGACAGTATTCAATACACATGTCCATCTTTCATAATGTGGCTGTAATTAATCCCTACTTTACTATGGGAGCTTCATGGGCCTCTTATGAGAATTTAGCAGCCAGCTTGACATTGTGCACACACACACACACACACACCATTACATCTTACTTCCTCTTGTCTGCAGTTATTAGCCTGATGAAATGCTTTCTCAAGCAGTTCACATTGTTCTCCCTCCAGGCTTATGAGCTAAAGACCATGTTGAAACAGAACATTCAGTCCAGATCAAATGACAAGGTTAATTCTATATATTCATTAAAGCCTAAATATAGCACTGGAGGGACGGGGTCTGAAGCCATTTCCAAGGACGGAGTGGCATACGCTTCACTCAAGGTGTTTTTTAAGGTGTTTTTTTTTATCAGCAAGAGGAATGCCAGGGCTCCGCTATAATTAGTTACTACTGCTTGCAGTTAGTCAATTTTAACTAAAAGTCTGCCTCGATTATTGTGTGGAAGCATGTCTAGGAAAATGCAAACAGACACATCACACACGTTACATCAATGCTTTGTACATTCACATACCTGTGTGTATCAGGTCAGGTCAGGTTGGGGAGCATGCACTGGTACAGTGCATTGACGCACCCACCAAAAGATGAAACAACTCAGGATCCTGGTTGGCAACCCCCCAGGCAGACATGCGATCTAGTCCCACCCTCCGGAAATGACCCTTTATCTGCCACAGCCAGGTGTTACGTGGGCATCCCTTGGCCTGGTCCATCCACTCGGGTCCTCAACAATGAGGATATTGTGAGCCAAATGACCCTCAGGTGTCACATGGCCGTAGTACCGTAACTGACGCTCCCACGCAATGCAGGTAATGTACCTCATTTGGGACACCATGAGCAACCGCTCATTCAACACAAAGTCAAACCAGCGGTACCGAAGGATTCTGCGAAGAGACGCAGTACCAGTCTTCTCCTCAGGTCTCTGGATAGTATGCTGTGAAATAAACACTATGAAGGGATGGGGGAATACCAACGTGGTAGCCCCCGTATACTTGAACAACAAGAGAAAAAAACAAATATAACGTCTTTTCAGACAGAACTCCAGAATTAACTATTACAATGAACAAAAATGGCAGTTATATAGTGCTGAGACAGGACGTGTGTGTCCTGCAGGGGGAGCACCAGCCCCCCATCCCAACACATGCAGACACAGACATAGTTCAGCAGTACGCTCGGCTTTTATTCTGTTGTGGGAAACACTTCCCAATAGTTTCCCACTAGCCACACACAATACAAAGCACTATCATAAATAAAGTACCCAATACTTTGTCTTCTTCCCTTCTCTTCTTCCTCTGTCTCTCTTTCTCTGGCTCGACTCCCCCTCCAGCAAACTTTATTACCTTCATCCCAACTCTGGCTCTTGGAGCAGTGGCAGCAGACTCTTTTATCCTGCACCCAGGAGTAATTCCGGTGGGATGTTAGCGTAGTCTGGAAGCACTTCCAGGTGAGGTGGAAGTTTGACAAAGTAGGGCTCCACAATCCCTTCAGTTCCCCCTGGCGGCACCCCTGGAACCCAACAGGGCTCAGCCATCAAAATCCAACTCCCAGTCTGGCTTGTGGAATCTGTTGGGGCTGCTGCAACCCAGAGTCTAGCGTTCTTGGGGAGATAGTGCCCCGTGCACACTATCTCCCCCGGTTCTTCCATAAAGAAGGCATCCTGTCCAGGTAAGGGCCGTGGCCGTCTGCTACAAGGGGTATGTCCAGGGGACCTGGAACTGGAAGCGATGTCATCAGCCTGGATTTCCTTCTGCTAGGTCTGCAGAAGAAGAAGAGAGAAAATTTTAACTGACAGTGCCAACCCCTGGTCTGGTGGATAATTGCAATTATTCAAGCCCTTAAGCTGCCTCCCGTGCGTGCATGTGTGACAATGGACACATGAACTCTCAAGATAAGATTGACAGACATACACACATAGTTGTGTTCCTCTGTACGAGTAAACATTCTTGTGTTTGAATACATCGTGGAATTACAAGACAACGCCGGGTGATGAGTTGGGGTTCCAAACTGGTAATCCCGGTATAATTGACTGAAAGAAAATATAAAAGAACAAGAAAATGAGAATGATGGTAGCTGCCACGAGACATATCAAAGATTATTCCTGCCAAAATGAATCACAGTCCAACGTTTTACCTACATTACAATGCAATGTATATGCACATAGTTCATTTAATTTTGGCACTTTTGATTGTATCATAATTAAAAACTAAACATCTCTATTGTTTCTCCCTATGGCACACAATTATTGCGTCAGTTTACAATGCAATACAAATGAGTATTTCATTTTAATTCTTGTCCTTAGATACCATCTCTTAACTGAAAGCAAAACTAAACCTATAGCATTTTGCTTAGTGGCTTCTCAGAGTGTACTGCATTACAATTGAAAACCACACATTGATCACACCAAAACTGAATGTAATCATATAACCAATTAGTATCAAAAGGTGGGGCAACAGGTGTCTGTGTTTCATAATTGAAAAATTGCCTTTGAAATTAATTACAGTTTCAGTTTTGTGTAACTGTATGTGAATCGAAACTTGCCAGTTTCACTAATTACTAGTGAGAAGGAAGCCTGAACTGCATGTTGGTAAATTCACGTACAGCCTTATTCATATTAGACCATAAGAGAGCAATTGACTGCATCCCAGGCCTTAGGGACATGTCATATTCTGACTCAGACTCAGAGAATTAAACGTGTTTAGTCTCAAGTAGAAGAGACTGCCTGTGGGCCTAATTGAGATCTTCAAAATTCTCAAAGGCATTGATAAAGTAGATCCAGCAGATCACGTACTCGAGAACACCAGTACTGTATTTGGAATTGAAGCCAGGGAACACCGTCTTTACACAAAGAGTTGAGGGAATTCAGAACAAACTTCCGAAACATGTAGTTGAAATGGAAAGTTTGACAGTGTTTAAGATATATCTGAGCAACTTAGATATTAAACAAATGAGCATAATGGACTGAGTGGTCTCCTCTCATTTGTCAAATTTCTTATGCTCTTATAGAGAAAAGCCAAGCAAAATGACACCTTTTATTGGCTAACTAGAAAGATTACAATATGCAAGCTTTCGAGGCAACTCAGGCCCCTTCTTCAGGCAAGATGTAATACAGAAACTGAAGTTTCCTATGTTTATATACACACTCTAGGACAAGAAACAACATTGGTAAATATTTAAATGAGAAATTTTGTATGTAAAAAATTAATAGATTCATTCAGGCTAGGGTTAATTTAGCAAGAGAGAAAAGAACAATGCATTGTCAAGATCTCTGGATAAGATAACTGTCCAACAAAGTCTTTTGAAGTTTGTAATGAGTTTTTTCAAAACAATGTGGGTCCGTAGACAGGTTGTCTGTCATTCTGAGAGATGTAAACAATCCTCATATCTGGCCATAAAACTCTTGTCTTTATTCAATCCATGTTGTAAAGTATTAAATTTTAGCATGAGTTTAACTTCCCATTCTTTTCTCTCTTGCTGTGTTTTGAAGTTGCCCATAAGCACTGTGACCTTAAAGTCCTTCTCACAGTGTCCATGGCTGTTGAAGTGGGCCAGCACAGGAACATCTGTGTTGCCATGTTTAATGTGGAACCTGTGTAAGTTCATTCTCTGGCGGAGTGTTTGTCCAGTTTCTCCCACATAGAGTGCAGTGTCAGGACATTTCATGCAGAAAATTAGGTAGACTACATTAGATGATCTGCAGGAAAATGATCCCTTGATGTGATGTTCAAGTCGGCAGTGTGGTATAACTATACGGTCTGTATCATAGATGTGGGCACATGTTTTGCATCTTTTCTGTAGGCATGGAGATGTGCCATTTTCTGTTGGTTCACTTAGGGAGCCTCGGACAATTAATTGTTGAAGGTTTGGTGGTTGTCTGTATGCCAGGAGGGGAGGTTCAGGAAATACATTTTCAGTGTTTGGTCATTGTTTAGTATTGGCTGAAGTTCTTTTATAATTTTTTCGAAGTGTTTCAAGATGTGGGTTGTAGGTCATAACTCGCTAATCGAATATGAATATCTTTAGGGTATGTCTGGAGAAAGCTTTTCAGACCTTGAAACTCTACACAAACATGGCAGAACTTGAATTCAAACCCTCAGTCCTGGGCCTGTAAAACACTATGGCACTCTTTAGCCAAATAGATGCTGAAATTTATCCCACTGCTCCCCACTATTGGATTGCCCCTTTTTGTTTTCTGCTACAATATGCCATCCTGGTGACCAGCTAAAGCTGATAAGTTTAGATGGGCCTAAGCAACTGACAGCCAACAGTCGTATTCTTTACTCAACACATCTCCTTCCTTTATTTTTCTTCATACACTCATTCCCTTTTTGGTCTTCACAAATGTTCCTCTATCTTGGACACTTGGAACTGTCAAAGGCTTTAGGATATTCACATTATATTTACATCCTTAGCTAAGTATTTTGTCCAAAGAGACCTCCAAGAAACATTGTTATAATACAGTTTTATTGTCAGTTAAGTGATTAGCCACAGTCAACGGTGGAGATTGAATGGGCCACCAGACCTCTGTGCAGAGCTTTTTATAGTCCAAGTCACTTTAAGCTCGCCAGTCACTTCACTTTAGTCCATTAGCGGTTAACAGGCCCCACAGATGTTCTTTATTGTGAAAGCTTTAAACCTACAGACATTTCCACGGGGCTTCTGCCAACTTCCTAAATATCATAAATCACATTTGCTCCGTATCTCATATGGCATGTAGGATTAGCAGAGAGCTGTATGCTTAATTAATGTCATGCCACGTACCTGGCAATTTTTCCATTCAGATTAGAGAAAAAGTTTTGCCTGTGGTTACAACTGCTTTAATTTGTGTGACTTTAACTTTAAGATTCCGGATCCAATTTGTGTTACATTCAAATTTTTGTCCTTTTTCACTTCTACATTTTATTCTTTTAATTATTGATCACTGAGCTTCTACTCAATTATTATGTATTTACTCTACTGAAACTAAATCTATGTGTGCTTTAGTGTTGGATCGATACTAAAATTTTGATTAAGTTATTGATACCTGTTTTCAGAACTCAATACCAGTACTAAAATGGCTCCAAAACAAATAAGGGATAACTCCAAAACCCTAATCCTGTCTTACTCCAGCCTATCTGGCATGCCACTGCTTCCCTCTTAATACCTGTGAAGCCCAAATTGACAATAGGTTGGGTCCCCGTGAAGTCCCAATCACGTTGAGGCAATAAAGACCCTAATCGAGTCGAAACAATAAATTCCCCTGATTTCGCCAAAGCAACAAGGAGATGGAGGGAATGGGCCCCCTATAAGGTGTTGATCGTGTTGAAGCTTGAAGTTTACAAAGTGGATGTTTTTCCATGTCTACACTAGTGAATGTTGGGGGAAGGTGTGGGGTGATTGAGAGAAGAGGTAATATTTACTCCTAGTACCGAAAATCCCGAAATGTTGGTAAAGTACTGTTTTAAATTTTGTTTTTTTTGTGCTTTTCCAGTACTAGGATACCATGCAGCCCTAGTGTGCTTGTGAGCCTGCTCCAAGCTCAAGTCCAAGTTCATTGTCACAAGTACAGAGTACAGAGAAATTCTGATTTTCTTCATATGACCTACATGCAACATGTCGTCAATCTGCAGCCCCAAGATCTTCAGGTATTCCTAGTATGGTAAATAACCCAAGCCTTGACACAGCAAAGAGGTCTGGGGCAGCCTCCCGTATAACTGAAAGTTGGCCACCGATGCAAAAAGTTTTAGAAAATGGTCTTTACAGACAAGAGTCCAAAACAGAACTGAACAGCTTAGGAAACGTGATGGATATACACTTGAAAGACAGGAAGAGGAGAGATCTTCGGACCGGAACTGGAAATGAGGTCACCGGGCTGCGACATCTTAGGGTGTGGAAATTACGTCATTAGGAGGTTGGCTCTTCTGCTGGTCTAGAAGTGACGTCTTCTGGGGCGGAGCCGAGAGTGACATTATGGAATCCAGGCAGAATTTCCCGCATTTGGTCTGCGGGGAGATAAGAGAAAGGATTAGTGCACTCTGCCTCCCACTGGGCTGACTGGGAATTACCTTCTTTTGAGCCCTTTAGCTGCCTCCCATGCACACGTGTGTGACACTAGACAAACGAGGACATTACTGTGAAACCTCCACATTTTTCCCTTTGAAAAAGTAACCTAAAAATATTAGAGATACTGAATGATTATTGCAATAGGTATACAATTGATGCCAAATATGTAAACGTGGAAAATATGAATATGTAAAAATCTTAAACTTTTTTGATTGTGCTTGGCGAGGAGTGAATTCTGATCCTAAATCATCTGAAAATAATGAGAGATTTGTTTCTTTAGGCCCCTCCAGGGTGGCTTCCTGTCGTGCACAGTTGTACCAGGCCACACGTGACCTTAAAGTGAAGTGGCTTAGTGCTCTGCTGCAATGGATGAATGTGGATCTAAGAAACTACAAATCTGAATGATCATCTTGTAGCGTGAACAGTTGCATAACTAGAATTTGATGGGCCCTAGTGCAAAAAAATAAATGAGACGCCCTCATGTGCAATTAAATTAAATCCAATTAAAGAACAACTAACATCAATGAGTTACGTCAAGCATTTAAGCTTTGTGAAAAGGTCAATAATCATCGTTAGCTTTATGGAGTCGTGCGAATGAGTACCCTATTAACCTTTTCATTCTGATCTCAAGTAGGCAAGCATGTTAATTATAAAGCCTTGGGTATTATGGTTCAGCCAGTGTTATTGCCCTGAATTAAGTTTATTTTTGTATATTTAATATTCATGTGGTTTATTAAGCTTCCATTGTTTGTTAAATCTGTTTTTTGTTTGCCTTTCTTGATTTATGTTTTCTTGAATTATTTAATTTGTTAGTATTGCGTTTCTGTGCTCTCTGAAGGCATTCCTTGAGTTTTATGGGCGGGACATAAAGAGGCGTGGTCACCCTGATGTCACTGCTGAAGGGCCGCCCACAGTCTTTACAGTCAGAACCATATGGTGGGTCCTTCAGTGGTTTACAGAGTGTGTTCATTGTAAGTCCTGGATTTACAGGTTCTTGGAGGTATTTGATTCTGCCCTTGATTTCTCACAGGTGGCGCAGTGGTAGTGCTACTACTTTGCAGTAAGGAGACTGTGGAAGATTGTGCGTTCACTTCCCGGTTCCTCCCTGTGTGGATAGCGCTTTGAGTACTGAGAAAAGCGCTATATAAATGTAATAAATTATTATTATTATCTTTGAATTCCATATTGAGACTTGCCTTTTTAGGCAAATCCTTTTAGCCTTTTTGTTCTTTTTTTCCAAAGACTGGAGTGGAAGATGCCATCATCTGTCTGATCCCCAAGGCTTGTTATCATCTGGATGAAGCAGGGAGCCCTGTGAGGATTATGATTTTTGGTTTCTCCAGTGCCTTGGATAATGGACTTTGTGTTCAGATGACTGCAGTTTATGAGGCTCAAAGACTGTGTTTTTGATGTGAATGTAAACAGCACTGCGGCACCACAAGGAACAAAACTGCCACCTTTTCTCTTCACTCTGTACACCTCAAACTCTAACAGCTGGTTATGTCCCCTGCAGAAATTCTCTGATGATTATGGGTGCATTGACTAGGGGGATGAGGCAAAGTACAGGAGTCAGGTGGAGAACTTTGTTTCTTGATGCAAAGAGAATTGTCTACAGTTAAACATCAGCAAAAGCAAGGGAACTGATTTTTGACACTTGCCACACCAAAGAACAACTATGCCCAGTCAACTATTCAGGGAGTGGATGTAGAGATGGTACATTGGAGGCCACATCAATGACAGGCTGGACTGGTCTCATATCACAGAGGAACTGCATATGTGTTAGAAATTTAACATCTTATTAAAGAAAGAAACATCCTCTAACAGGACAAATCAGTAATCAGGCAGGAGAAGAGCTGTTCATTGTATCTTTTAATTACTCCTCAGCAAAATGCCTTGGAGGGAGCATTCTTCAAAAGCAGTCTGTTACAGCATGGTCCAAATAATCAGAGAAAAGAATAGAGGTTCATTTTATAAATTATTTAATTTACATACAGTGTCAATGCATACATTTACTCTGGTTGGTTAATTGGTTTACACCCAAATGACTTATTTAAAATAAAAGTCTATTATATTCTGGTTCTTCTTATACCTTGGAGATGAGCCACCACCTTTGAAATTTCTGTGCATATAACAACTGTCCATTCTGGTTGTTTTATAGGATATCTGCTGATTTCTTAGGGCTCATTTATACTTCACGCTCAGAACGCGTACCCGCTCACATCATGGCCGCCACGCGTTCTGAGCGTTCATTTGATGCATCCTCTGAGCGGGTCCTCAGAAATTAACGCGACGCGTGCGCGAGTTGCAGTACCAGCAAAAAGTCGGGGGGCGCAGTGTGCTAAAAGTTGGAATGTGACGTCAGAGTCTCTGTTTACTATCAACAGGTGACAGAAAGCCGCTTTGCGGATCCTACAAGATCAGTGTGCGCTCTTCGATATTTGATAAATGGTTCAATGTGGTGAAGCAAAATGCCGACATACAGATGTATTCATGGTGCTTTCATATTCAAGCGTCACATATTCCCGATCGTAATGACACGATACATTTTAAAATTCTCACATACTGTGCCTTCTTTTTTTTTTGGGCTTCCTCTGCTCCTGGCAGTAGCAAATCGCCAGCAATAGATCGTCACTCTGCGCACATTAAATGTATGATATTCCAACTCTCTGCACATTTAGAATCCTTAGATTTATACTTGATATCACTTTCATGATGAAAAGCATTAAAGTATGTATATTACATTTTACAGATAAATCAGTAATTTCATTTAAATAATGAATAATGTTAATAGGACAGAGTGGTGGCTCTGAGGCTAAGGGATATGCACTGGCAATCGGAAGGTTGCCGGTTCGAATCCCGTAAATGTCAAAAGGGACTCTGTTCTGTTGGGCCCTTCAGCAAGGCCCTTAACCTGCAATTGCTGAGCGCTTTGAGTAGTGAGAAAAGCGCTATATAAATGCAACAAATTATTTTTATTATAATTACACACATGGGGTGACACAGTGGCGGAGCGTTAGCGCTGCTGTCTTGCAGGGAGTCACGTCGCTGATATTCCCTGCCTGGAGTTTACACGTTTTCCTGCTGAGTTTCCTCAGTGTGCTCCAGTTTCCTTCCAAAGATATGCAGATTTGAGGATTTGGTGCCGCTAAAATGATGCTTGTATATGTGTGTGCTTGTATTCACCTTGCGATGAGCCGAGGCATCGTCCAGGGATTATTTCTCACTCATGCCCAATGCTTGGCTTGCTGGAATGGACACATCCCTGGATTTAATCAATAAACATCCTTTTCAGAGATATTGCGGTAAGGTGTCATCGGAATTTAATGGGTGTTCTAGGCAATTCACAACACAGAGAAGCCGAACATGTTTTCACCATGATAATATCTCGTACTGCCACCTGGCGGATTCCTCCAGATTTACGTAAAGTATGCGCGCAAGTATAAACACTTCAACGCTTGCATAGCAGGAGCGTCCGCTGCAGCATGCGTCGCGTCGCGTGAAGTATAACTCTGGCCTTAGTACATTTTGTTTTTCACTTGACCTTTATATGGTTTCTTGATATGCCTGAAAGGACATTTATTAACCCTTTATGCTATTTCTTTAACCCTTTTAGGCTGGATGTCGACATTCAGGGGCCGAGGGCGATAAAAGCTGTAAACGTCGATAAATGTCACCATTATGTTATACAGTAAGACCATCTTTGCTTGGAGGACTGTTATACTCGTTGACGTGATGTCACATCCTTGCGTGTGTGGGAGCAGCTTAGAGTAAACACCATCTAGGACGTCATGCAAGAGAGCGAAGCAACATACCGTAATATACTCGTGTATAAGTCAGGTCTTGAAACCCAAAAAATTGATTATAAAATCAGACCCGATTTATACGCCTATTCAAAAATACAACACTTAATTTTTTTTTTCATCTTCTTGCCTCCTACAATCTCGCCCCAGTCTATCAGACACATCGAATTTTGTTGCAGCAGCGCAGTTACCAATTTCTTTCACTATTTCATCGACGTTTAATTTAAAAGCAGCTTCATATTTCCTTCTGATCGAACACTCCATAGTAGATAAGGGATGCTCTTGCGATAAAGGTGTATGAGGGTGTGAGATACAAAAAACACAAAACAGGGCAAACTTTACTTCGGAAGAGTTTGGGCATTACCGGGTGGTCACATGGGCACAATAGAGAGAGAGAAAGAGAGAGAGAGAGAGGTTAGGAGGACATGCTGATACTGCGCATTGCCGCACCCACATAGAAAATAAAGGCCGTGTGCTCCGTGGTTACTCTCTCAGGTGAGCGTTAGCATATCATAATTTCTTGGACCAATTGTGTGAGTTTTCCACATTTGACTTATACAACCAACATTATAAAATACCAGAAATTATATGGTAAAATCAAGCACTGACTTATCCGCGAGAGAACTTAAACGCGAGTATATGCGGTACTCTGCATGTGTGAGATTTTTTGTTTTGCGTATTATTGCTGAATCTGACTCTGACGTATCGGACTCTGATTTTGATGCAAATGATATGGAAATCAAAAATGACAGGCAGGTAACTGCATGAGCTGACCGGCACCCAGCTTACCATAGTGCTGAGCAGACTCATGTAGCTGATGCGCCAACGGTGACGTGTGCCCTGGGAGGACCACATAGATGTAGTTCTGTAGTTAGTGGACTTCATTACACGGCCTGGCAGATTATCGGCCACTTGAGTTCTTCCAGCCAGAAAGTGCCTTTCAGCTTACGAGTGATGAGACAAACAGGAATGTAATAAGTTTGGGAATTTACACACTGGGTTGGGCTCACGGGACAGAAAACGCAGGGACGTTTGTCGTAAATAAGTAATTTATGCTGATCTATGTGTGAAACCGTTGCTTTTTAGTTGTTTGGAAAATATTCACAATATGGGGACAAAAGGAAAAAAGCAAAATAAATAAATAATTAGCCCTAAAAGAGTTGAAATGAAAGCTATGTTACCCTAAAATTATTCTTCGACACATGAGAAAGGAGACTGCACTCTTTTGATACACAGTAAGTAATGGTATCCTTACATGTTCTACAAGTCTATGATGGCCAGTACGATTTTCTACTCTGTGGTGTGAGGAGCCAGTAACATCACTTCAAGAGATGCCCACTGATTCAACCAGCTAATTAAAAAGGCAGACTCAGTTAAGGGATACACTCTGGACCTCCTGGAGGTATGTAGTAGCAAAGATGAGAGTAAAGACAAAAATGAGGCCATTATGAACCATGCGGCACATCCTTTATCTGACACATTAACACTGAGGACTTTTAGCCATGAATTGTTAAGTAGAAATGAGTTAAAAAACTCCATAATATCTACAGCAATATGTCTGCATGATCCCTCACTGGGACTGGGACTGTTCTTTTTATCATTAGCCAAATCAAATGTTTTCTTTGTTTTTAGTATTTCTTGTATGTATTTGTCTGTTATAACATTTAAGGGTTTATTTATTTATTTATTAACCAGCCTGTGGTTGTTATTGTAGCCAAGTAGC